>NW_026000101.1:25549421-25613798 GCF_001458135.2 Marmota marmota marmota
ATATACACACACACACACACAATGAAGTATTATTCAACCATAAATAAGAATGAAATCATGTAATTTTCTGATAAATGGATGGAACTGAAGAGCATCATGTTAAGTATAATAATAAGCTAGACTCAAAAAGCAAGGATCAAATGTTTTCTCTGGTATGTGGAAGCTAGGGAGAAAAAGAAAGGAAAATAATTTAAAAAGAGGGAATTTCATGAAATTCTTTATAGAAATAGAAAAAGTAATCATGAAATTTATTTGGAAAAATAAGAGACCCAGAATAGACAAAGCAAACCTTAGCAAGAAAAGTTCAGCAGGAAGCATCACAATACCAGACATTAAACTATACTACAGAGCCAGAGTAACAAAAATGACATGGTGTTGGCACCAAAACAGACATGGAGACCAATGGTACAGAATAGAGGACATAGAGACTAACCCACATAAATACAGTTATCTTATACTAGACAGAGGCACCAAAAACATTCATTGGAGAAAAGATAACCTTGTCAACAATTGGTGCAGGGAAAACTGGGGATCCATATGTAGCAAAATGAAATTAAACCCTTTTCACTCACCCTGCACAAAACTCAACTAAAAGTGGATCAAAGACAGCCACTAGAATAGTGACCCTATGCCTAATAGAAGAAAATGCAGGCCAAAATCATCACTGTGTCGGCTTAGGAACTGACTTCCTCAACAAGACTCCTAAAGCATAAGAAGTAAAAGTAAGGATTGATACATGGGATGGATTAAAACTAAAAAGCTTCTTCTTAGAAAAGGAAATAATAACATCAAGAGAGAGCCTATAGAATGGGAGAAAATCTTTATCACATGCACCTCAGAGAGAGCATTAATCTCCAGGATATATAAAGAATTCATTAACTCAACACCAAAAAACAAATAACCTGATCAATAAATGGGATAAGGAATTGAACAGACATTTCACAAGGAGAAGAAATACAATCAGTCAACAAATATATGGAAAAAATGTTCAGCATCTCTAGCTATTAGAGAAATACAAAGATTTCATCACTCCAGTGAGAATGGAAATTATCAAGAATACAAGCAACAATAAATGTTGGTGAGGATGTGGGAAAAAAGGCATACTCACACATTGCAGGTGGGAAAGCAAATTGGTGCAACTATTATGGAAAGTATTATGAAGATTCCTCAGAAAGCTTAGAATGAAACCATAATTTGACTCAGCTATCCTACTCCCCAAAAGACTTAAAATCAGCATACTACAGTGATGTAGCCACATCAATGTTTATAGCAGCATAATTCACAAAAGCCAAATTATGGAACTAACCTAGATGCCCTTAAACAGATGAATGGTTAAAGAAAATGTGGCATATATGCAAAATGAAATATTACTCAGCATTAAAGAAGAATGAATTTATGGCATTTCCTGGTAGATGGATGGAACTGTAGACTATCATGCTAAGTGAAATAAGCCAATTTCCCAAAACCAAAGGCCAAACATTTTCTCTGATATGTGGATGCTAATTTACAATAAGAGGTAGAGAGCTAGGGAGAAATAGAGATACTTTGCATTAGGCAGAAGGGAGTGTAGGGAGGGGAGGGCATATGGAGATAGGAAGGATAGTAGAATGAATAAGACATTATTACCCTATATACATGTATGATTACATGATCAGTGTTACTTGACATCATGTACAACCAGAAGAATGAGAAGTTATAATCCATTTATATATGATGTATCAAAACTCATTCTACTGTCACGTATAACTAATTAGAACAAATAATATAAATAGAGGGGATTTTACAAAAATAGATGGGGGAGTGATGGAACAGAAAGACAGTGGAAAAAGAGATTGAGCAAGCTATATATATGAACAAATATGGCAAAATGAATCCCACTGTTATACATTATTCTAATGTACCAATAATAAATAAAAATAAGTTTTTAACAATAAAATATATAGTTCAAGATGATAAATTTTTAAAAAGGCAGAAGAAAAAGCCTGTCTAACTTTTAATGGTGCTGAAGGAGACATTAAATCTTTCTTTTTTCCCCCTTTCTCCAGCCATTCAATTTCTGACTGCTCTAAACTTTGTTTGAAAACATGCTAGTGTTTATTTTGTTTCTATTGTATTATTAAAAGGACTCCTTAGTTTTTGTAGTACTTTACTGAGAAAAATCACACATACATTCATCCATCTGCATCAAAATGTTATTTTCTCTTTTTAAAGTAACTATTACTAAAATTACTGAATATCTGGCCACTATATAATATGGAGCATATAAGTGTTGTTTCTTTGCTGCCTGCAAGTTAATCCCAGAATGATGACACATGTTTCAGTTTTTCTTCCCAGTTGATTGTTTTTACTTTGTTTTATGATATCTCCTCATCACCGATTTCCATATTAATCAGGTTTTGGTACCTTAAATGTAACACAAAATCTCAGTGGTAAATACATTTTTCTTGCCCATGGTCTTTGGTCACTGTAGTCAGCTTTGTGAGTTCAGTTGGAAAGTACTAAGATGCCAGAGAAACTTTTTTATACAATTCAGAAGCAAAAGAGGGGGCCCAATGGTGAAGTGCAATTTTAGCCTCTGCTGTCATCTACAGCTTTTCTATTTGGCCAAGTCAATTCATTTGGATAAGTCTAAAGTCAGAGAGAAGGGAAGTACATGCTACCCACTATAAATAAGGGGAAAGGAAGTCAGTGATCAACATGAACAATGACTTAATCTACACCAGCTATTTTGTTTTGTCCTTTTTTTTTCTCAAATCAATTTTTGGATGAGAAAAAAGCATGTATCAGACGGCTGTTATGGGAATTATGTTAAATAGGATATATGAAACATCTAATAAAGACACTGATGTGTGGAAAATCCTTAAATATTAGACTTTTTGCACCAAAAGTCATTCATCAAGGGAAAAAATAGAGATTTGACATCTTAAATTTATACATATAAATTTTTGACTCGTGTCTCCTTTTTTTCTTTCATAATATACTTCACATTAGTAAATTTGTCACAAGTATTTTCTAGCATCAAATGATCTATACATCTTGTGTGTTAACAAAATTCGATTAGAATATCTTCAGACATTCTAATTCTATTCTAAGTGAGTTGCATCCTAAGATAAAGATTGTGAGTTTTTTCTTGGGAACATGTTTCAAAGAGTGGCTGGCAAAGGGGCTTTTCTGGATCCCAGCATCAAGACAATCTTAATAGATACTGGCCTTAATAATTAAACTCTGATTTATATTAGAAAGGTTATAGGTCTTCAGTTGGGACAATTTAATCATTTGGCTTTATTTGTTATGAATTTATTATTAGAAAACCAGGAGTAATTTACAGCAGGTAAGCAGACAGTTTTCCTCCTTTTCTTCCTCATGCAATTTACACCTGCTGTCTCACAGATGATTTTAGGTGGATTCCCCTGAGGTCTTTAGAATGTGTGCCAGTGCTATTCAGCCTGTTTAGATAGAAAGATGAAGGCGTATTGTTCCTTTTGTTCTGCCTTTCCCTGGCATAGGCAAGCTGTATGTGGCAACACATGGCATACCGTTCCTTGTTGTCATTCAAGGATAAATTTTTGAAACAGCAAAGGATTTATTTGAAATTAAAATAAATGTTACAAAATCATTTTATGTACTACTGTTTTAATCATTATTTATGTAGTCATCTTTTTTTTTTTACATATATAACTAAAAGCACAAAGTACTAACAATGTATAAGAGTATGGGCTATGGAGTTAGATTATACTATTTGAGTTGTAGATGTGTGACTCTGGAAATTGTAAATTCTGTGTAAATTCTGGGAAATGTATATGTTAAATGGGTTTCATTCTAGCACATTCCAGGTGTGATTGATTTAGGGATTAAGTGAAATAATGAATATCATACACAGTGTCTGGAGGAACTAAATAAAATAATCCATGTAACACATGGATTGTGCATTATAATTAGAGAGGCCTGAAACAAATATATTCGTATTTATGTGACTGTAGGGAGAAAAATTCATTTTCCCTTTACACTGATAAATCCTCAGCTCGGGACTTAGAACAAAAGACTGAAAAATGATGGAAAACAAACAAAAGACTATTAACATGTGTATCATATGTGTAACACATGTGAGCAGCCACAGATGACTAACTTGAATAGGTGGCTTAGAACTCAGGCTTATACAGTATCTTTAACAAAAACCAAAACAAACAAACAAAAATACATTTCTAGAGGAGTGAAAGTAAATTTGTTGTAGGCTTCCAAGGGCAGGAAACCTTAGGAAGGTAAATGTATGGGAAAGTAAATGTACACACAAGCTACTTATGAGGTACATTACATGGATTCCCCAGGAGCAGTCTCTAGCCCCAGAGGTCTAAAGTTGTCTCCAGTGATTAACTTTTATAATTCCTAGGAGAGAAAAGATAAGGGACATCTTTGAAAATTCATGCCCTACTTTTAGGCAAATAGAGGGAAGGCACAGAGCTTTTCCTGTGCCTCTCAACTGTCTTTAGCTCAAACTAATCCTTATGCCTATGTGACATATATTTCAGGGTGACATATTCTGGCTTTTCCACTACATATCATGCATATCAGATAAGTGTGATAGGTATGAAATACTTCGTATTAAATAGTTTGCTGTAATTTTAATCAAGTGATACAAAAACCTATCCCTTAAAATTAATACTAATAAGATATTAATAACATTAACACATGGTAAACATAAAATTTGAAAATTATGGATTAAAATATAATTGAGAAATCTGAGATAATAAATATTTTATATTTAGTGAGATTCAAAATCTCAAGGAAAAATGAACATGATTAAACTCAAACCAGTGTAATCTAACTACCAAATTTTTTACTTAAAAAAAATCAGTTATTAACTTTGCTGTGTGGCAGCCAAGGGAACACAGACCATGTGTAAACAAATGGGTTGTGGCTGGAATTCAAGAAAATTTTATTTATGAACACTGAAATTTAAACTTTATTTGAATTTTTATGTATCACACAATATTACTGTTCCTTATAATTTCTCAATCCTTTTAATGTGTAAAAAGCATTCCTAACTCAGTAACTATATCAGATTTGGTATTGGGCCAGATTTGGTTCTAGAGATCTAGTTTTTCCACTTCTGAATTAAAATATTAGGCTAATGTGAAGAACTTCTACCTCTATTTTTCTCTTATTTGAATTTTGCTTGGTTTGGTGTTATTTGATCATATTATTAAGAAGTTTCTCAAAGGAATATGTTTTAGTCAGTTTTTTCACTGCTGTAACTAAAAGACCTGACCAGAACAATTTTAGAGGAGGAAATGTTTTTTTGTGGGCTCATGGTGTCAGAGGTCTTAGTCCATAGAAGGCTGGCTTCATTCCCTGGGGCTTGAGGAGAGGCTGAATCATGGTAGAAGAATGTGGCAGAGGGAAGCAGATCACATGTTGATCAGCAAGCAGAGAGAGACTCTACTCAGCAGAAACAAATATATAACCCCTTAGCTACACCCTCAATGTACCACTTCCTCCAGCCACACCCCACCTGCCTCCTGTTACCACTCAGTTAATCCCATCGTGGATTAGTTCACTAATTAGGTTAAAGCTATGACTCAATCATTTCTCCTACAAACTTCTTGGCATTGTCTCAACATGTGGACTTTTGGGGGATACCACATCTAAACCATAGCAGAAGAGAATATTGTTTCTATTTCTAGATGGATATTACCTATGTGTACTCTTTTCCAAAAGTTAATTTTAAATAGTCATATGGTATATTTTACATACCTTCCTATTATTCAAAAATAGAGTTCTTGTTTTCAATATTTTAATATTGTTCCCACTATATTATTTTATTTTTTTGAATGAATAAGAATGCTGTATCATCATGAAAGGAGACCTGTAGAGATTTAGACACAGGTGGTGCACAGATTGAAAAGCCTCAGAAACCAAAGAAATAACTATGAAAAGTGTTCTAAAATGTGTAATTACATTACTTGTCATTTTGTTGTCTACTATTTAAAGGGTTTACCCATGTCTGTAAAATTTGGTAGTGATTATTCTTTAGTTAAAAAGATAAGTTTCTTTTTTTGGTATCAGGAATCAGATCCAGGGGCACTTAACCACTGAGCTATCTCCCAGCTCCTTTTTAAAATTTATTTTTTATTTTGAGACAGGGTTTTGCTAAGTTGCTTAGGACCTCACTAAATTGCTGAGGCTGGCTTTGAACTTATGATCCTCCTGCCTCAGCCTCCCCAGCTGCTGGAATCACAGTACATGCTACCGCACCCAGCTGAAAAAATAAGTCAGCAATCTCCTCTGTAGCATACTTTTGGCCTAAAATAGTACAACTCCCCAGGTTTGCCATGGTTCAAGGAATAACAAAGGCATCATTTAACCAGCTTCAGTTTTGCTTTGGTGGCACCACTTTCTGTTCTCTAAGATTCTTTTGATTCTATGGTTTTCGACTCTGTAGAAATATTCTCATCCTAAAATAGGGGTGTTCAACAACACAAAAATACTGTCATTGGCATTGCAGCAAAAGTCCATAGCTTGATCCTTCTAACATCAAGAATAATAATGCTGATAAAATTTAATGGTAGAAAGGAACATTTGAGAAGATTCTTAAAATACAGATTCCCTGTATCTAGTACCAGAGAATCTGTCTTTAGCATATCTGTAAAGAGGTCAAGGAATCCATATATTTGCAGAAATATCCAGAGTTTATGACAGTTATTCCTGGGAGCCTCTGAAGAGACATTTTAGATGGTGTTAACATCAGTCTGCTTACCTTGGCTTAGACATATCCTTCTGAGTTTTTTTCTGATCCTTATATATGTAGGAACCCTTGATGTTTAAAAAGCTAGCAATTTAGTAGTTATTTTGTAATTTTACTATTATGTATCAGTCAAATTGTTTGTTATTTGCTGTATTAAATTGCAATATTTATAAGACTATAGACAATTTCATTGTTTTTTCAAGTTTTCCCTCAACATCCAGCATCAAGTCTAATAACATCTAGCTGCTAAATGTTTGTTAAGTAACTTATAACAGGATTCCCAGGAATGCCCAGTATCTTCTGCTTTACAAATAGCCTACCTTCTCCCTAGGTGTTTCCCCCAAGCAGATCAGAATCTAAACTTCCTAACAGAGCCAGGCAGCAGGAAAACATTATACATATTTTGAATTAAGGGATCTATGCTGAAGGCAATTAAACAAAGACTGGCATCTCCTCATGAGCTCTCTCTAGAAGTCCAGATCATCATGTTATTTCTAGCGATGGTTTACTTTCATAATCAGATGTGGAGGGTCTAATAAGCACTCCTCCCCACCCACACCAACAAAACATGTACATCCTAATGCCAAAAATTTGTGAATATCTTATATAGTAAAGGGGGCATGCATTTGTAGGTGGGATTAATGCTTCTAATCAGTTGTTGTTAAAGAGATTATAGTGGATTACCCCATTAGACTCAATGTAATCACAAAGTGCCCTTAAATAGGGATGGATGAGATAGGCAGAAGTCAAAGCCAGAGAGAGAATAATGGGAAAGACTACTGGCTATAACTGACTTTGAAGATCACAGGGGTCAGGAGGCAAGTGAATTGAACATGTCCTAAAAGCTGGGAAAGGCAAAAAATGGATTTTCCTGTACATTCTCCAGAAGAGATGACAGACCTGCCAACACTTGGATGTTTTTTAGCCCAGAGATACTCACTTTGAAATTCTGAATTCCAGAATTATATAATAATAAATTTGTAGAGTTTATAAACCTAAATTTGTGATAATTTGCTCCAGTAGCAATAGGAAATGGATATCCCATAAAATGACCTGAATGACATACAGAATACATAAGGGCAAATAAGAAGAGTAGGAGATTAAAAAACAATATGCTAGTGACAAAGTTAATGTACTTAACACAAATCTTCCTGGTAGGTTGGGAAAAAGAAAAATAGCATAATATATTTAATATTTTTATCATTAGCCAAGAATAATCATCTATCTTTTATTCATTTATTTTGAAAGAAGTAACATTTTTGATATTAAATTAAAAAAAAAACTGAAAGCTTTGACAATATTAGAACTATAATTGTAGAAACCAAGATAGTAATTCTTGGGTTTAGGGGGAAAATGATCAAATGCAAATCTAAATGTGTAGGATTAGGGTATAGTGTGAATAAAAAAAAAAAAAAAACTTCTATAGGTAAATCTGACACCATGATATCTTCTTCTATAGCTGGTAATCAATGATGAAGAATATATTAAAAGACAGAAGTGACAGTTTTTGATATTAGATGAAAAAAAATTGAATTCTTCTACTTCAACTAATTAAACAAGACAATATTAAGCTGTACTTTAGTTCAATGAGATGAGACTTTATATGACTGTTAAATATGGTCCAAAAAGACGGCCTCATGATAGTCAGATTTTAGGTGAAATATCAATTTGAAAATGAATGAACTATTTTTGTTTGGATAATCTTGATAATCCTTGCTGAATATTCTTTCTTCTAGTTGGAAATTTAATAAGAGAATCAATGTTTATATTCTCTGATTAATTATTGGTCTACATTTTCCTTTCTTATGTCTCAAAGAGCACTGTTTATACTTCTTTCATAATTACTAGTATATATGTCTGGTTTCTTTATGAAGTCATTTATTTTCTTCAGTAGGGGACCACACCTTTATTTATTTATTTATTTATTTATTTTGGAACCAGGAATGAACTCAAGGGCACTTAACCACTGAGCCACATTCCCAGCCCTTTTTATACTTTATTTTGAGACAGCATCTTGTGAAGTTGCTAGGGTCTCATTATCTTGCTGAGGCTGACTTCGAACTTCTTGCCTCAGCCTCCCGAGCTTTGCAACTGTAGGTGTGCTCCACCATACCTGACTCAAGCCTTTGATTTTTATGTTCAGTTGGATTGGTAAGCTTGATAAATGCTCAGTGAGTGAATTCATCCAGTTTCATCAAATAATTTGAAAACTCTTGCCTCACATAAACTCATATAAAGGAGAAAGGTGATATAATATCACAGAATGATTTTGCATTTTGTCATTGCTTTCTTTTTTTCTTTTTATTTTTTTAGTTGCAGTTGGACACAATACCTTTATTTTATTTATTTATTTTTATGTGGTGCAGAGGATAGAACCCAGCGCCTCTCACATGCTAGGTGAGCACTCTACCGCTGAGTCACCACCCTAGGCCCTTGTCTTGCTTTTTAAACACGTTGAGTATTTTTGCATCTATTTAACAATGAACTATCAGACTTTTTAAACAGGAATTTTTGAATGATGAAGTTATTTAGTGCATTCTTTTTCTCTCACAGTTTACTATATGCAGATTGTTAACTCTTAGGACACATTGTGTCTCTCTCCCTCTAGGAAATTTCCCAGAATTCCCTTTTGATTTGAATTCTGAAATACTCTTCAGCCAATTATTACCACATTAAATGACAATTTTTTTTTTCAATTTGTCTCAATGGAATCCAGAAATATTTTCATCATTGGCTTAAAAGTTAGTGAATCAGGGCTTTCAAAGGGCAGAAAATGCACAGATGCACAATAAAAGTTTAAAGAGCAGGACCTGACATTTTTGAGATACCCTTAGTGAATATTAAGTAGACTTCTGATGCTAGTGCTAGCTCTCAGGTTCACTGCTTCATTCTCTGTTGTGACTGGTGCTGGGCAGAACGCACAGATCCCCTTCATTCTGAGCAACGTGGTAATGTGACGCTGTTGACATCTACTCTTCTTGTTTGTGCATTAAATATTTTAATATTTTAAAGAGTGAATTGATTTCTGCAGAGTCAAGGACTCAAAACACAGGTAAAGAAAGCCAAATATAATGAAAAGTGTTCTATTTGACCTTACAAACTGGATGTAAAGCAAGGCCTGAGCAAATTCAAGGAATCTGAACAAAGCTTTCGTTATATCCCCAGTGAAGTCTATACTTATACTAAAATACACAGAATGAAAGTCAGGCTTAGTTTAGTTATACATTTGTGGCTCACTTTTGCCTAAAACATTTCATAAAATCTGAGAATTCGCAAGACTGATACCCATATCTTTCTTTAATAAATGTTGAAAACATCATAATGTTTTCCCTATATAGATTACAATGTTGTTGTGAGAATAACAACCCTTGGAATTGTTTTGATATTTACTACCAAGGTATTTTAACTGCATTATTTTTCAACTTATGCTTTTGACCTTGGTATAAAGACATTTTGGGGAAATTTTCTGTTTCTTGAATCAGATACACATGTATGTTTTAAAATTTTATTTATGTACTTTTATCTAGTGGATCATTCCATGGTCTTATGGAACCTATAAATCATATTAGAGTGTGGTTTATGATTATTTTTAATATTTGCTGCCAGAAAGCTTGGAGCAAAATTTGTGGTTCGCATCCATCCATAAGTATACTGGATCCCAGTGAAAGAGGTTTCTTGCCCTTCTTTACATTCTAAAGAAAATATAGTAGGAAATTCAAAAGTGAATTGGTCAATTTTTTTCTTAACTATTCACTTATCAAGAGAGATGAACATAGGAAAAAAATGTCCTCCAAAGGGTCTTTGCCTGATGCTTACTGAGGCTTAACTTGTACATTTTCAGTGATTGAAAATTTAGAAAATTACTAAAAAAAATTCTTTTCATTCTGTTGTGAGGAAGAATTTAGCATTTTTTCCCTATTCTTACACTGCAGTTAATTTGTGCATCCCCTTGTTCAAACTCAAGGCCTTCAGTGAAGTTTGAGTGTGTGGAGTTTCTCCTATTTTCTGTCTTTCCCAGTAAATCAAGAATAATTAAATTTAATACTTAATTACTGTGATACTGAATGATTTTCAAATAAGCCATGTTTTATCCATCATTTTGTGCTGTGACCAAAAAAAAAAACCTGATAAGAACAATTTCAGAGAAGGAAAAGTTTATTTGGGACTCAAAAGTTTATTTAGATGGCCAACTTCATTGCTCTTGGCAGGAGTTGGGGCAGAACATCTTGGTGGATGGATGTGGCAAAGAAAAGTAGCTCAGAATATAGCATCAGGAGGCAGAAAGAGACTTCTCACCAAGGACAAAATATATTCCCCAAAGGCACACACCAATGACCCACCTCCTCCAGCCACACCTGCCTGCCTCTAGTTACCATCCAGTTAATCCCAATCATGAAATTAATATACTGATTACATTAAAACTCTCCCAACCCAATCATTTCACCTCTAAATTTTCTTGCATTGTATCACACATGAGCTTTGGTGGGATACCTAATATCCAAACCATAATAATGCAGGATTGAAAGGAATTAAGAGAGGATCTGACTCAAATTCACCATGGTGGTATATAAAGCATAATATGACAGGGTTTTCTATCTTGTCCATGGAGAATATAAAAGTGGGAATGTTTTAGGATATTTTGCCAATATCATGTGAAAGTCAGTGTAAAATATTGGAGTCTCTGAGAATACTTGTCTAGAACTTTTGCTCCCTTTTGCCCTCACTCCCTAGGTAATCTTCAGTCTCATGGCTCTCAGGATTTTCCATGCTCCTTTACCTGTCTGGCACGATCCTCCACTGGGAGCAGCAAGCTGCACATGCAAGTTAGATGTTTAGAATGTTTGTCAAGTTCACCATGTTCAAAACAGTACCATTTGTTCCCCGACTCTTGTCACCTGCTCTACATTACCCCTTCCTCTTCCCAGCCATTCTAGTCATAGTAAATCATAGTAAATCAAACACACCATTTAAGCCAAATTACTGTAGTCATCTTTGATTTTTTTTCTTTTTCAAAATGACAGTAGTATTTGTCTTAGTTCTAATTTATTTTCCTTTGCCCAGTAAGGACCAATATCATCTCTTACCTGAATACTATCAAATGTAATTATTCTCTTTACTTTCTCCCTTGCTCCTTCCAAGTTCATTCCCCACACAGTAGCCAGAAGTTTCTTAAAAATAAAACAAAAACCAAACAAGCACACATGGCAGTAATTATGCTACTATCTTATTAAAAATACTCTCTAATTTCCATTAGAATATTTTTAGAATATTAATTTGCTTCTTATTTCAATTAAAATAATCTTTATTACAGTAGAAAGCTTAGCAAATGAATTTCTAGGGTTGAGAACCCCTGTTCTGTCCTGTTTAGTTTACTCATCTTTGTGTAGAACTTCAAGGCACCAATATGCTATGAATGAACAGGAAGTTGGAAGCAGATGTATGAAATCATACTACCTTATTGATTTCTCTATTGGACATACAGTAGGTGCAAAATATCTACTATGATAAAAGGAAACTATCAGAAGGATGTAGGAAGTGGTGAATTTTGTTTCCCGTTTGATTTATTTAATTAAAATTTAAATAATTTAGCTACTTAACCTTTAATGAGGACCTTGTTTAAAACAACTAACTTACAAAATTTCTGAAAATGTAGCACTTAGCTCTCACCAAGCTCCTCTGGGTAGCTCCCTTACACCACTGATTAGAACTCAAGGGCCTTTCTCTGGCAAACACAATCCTTCCTTGTCTAACTGATACTCTTCTTCTCTTTGTGATCATTTCCAGCATTTGAGTTCCTCTTTCCCAGTTTAACTGACAACCTTTCTGAGGCTGGAAGACAAAAAAATCTTTGACTTCTTGAAATCCCCTTCTAGCCAATGGAATTTTTTTTTCTGAAATGAAAAGAGTTTAGGAGCAATGATTAATCTGGTAATATTTTTCTCAAACTTTGTGTGTGTGTGTATAAACTTGAGTGTATCTATAAGTCATAAATATATCTCTCTGTCTACATATAGCTATATAGATATAGGTATATAATCAGTAAGAATAAGATATCAAATACATAAAATTTCAAATTCAATATTTACCTTAAGTAGACTAGTACATTCCTTACCAAGTATTTATAAATTTAAGTGAGATAATTAACTAAAGTACCAAGCACAGTTTTTCTGGAGTACAGTAGTATTCAGTTAGAAATATTTTACTATTTGTGGGAACTGCATTTTGTCATAAACATCATGTATTAGTGGCCCATAAAGTCTAACAATAAGCAAGAAATTTGCATCGGCAAGGAGGGAAAGACACAACTTTAAGGGTGTGTTTAAAAACTTTTGTCCAAAATTGTAAAAGTTTCGAGATATGACTTTTAATAAATTGGGAACAAATTCTACAATAATAATCTAAAGTAAATAAATCTTAATTTTCATTCAGATAGATACCTAATTGGACATCTCCTCCAGTATCCTCCAGGTTGCCTACCTGCAATTGGTCCCCTGTGTTTCTGCTACATCTTCGGATGATCTTGGGAATAACATTCAGGCATCAAGATATAAACACAAAGTGGATCCATTGTTACAAAGATATTATTACTTCTAGGCATTTCCTGAGAAATTTAATTTCTAATTATGATTCTTAATAATTCCTAAAAACCCTGACTCCTAATAACATCAATGCATGTATGTACTGGCTCAGCCTCATCACATACACAAATTCCTGTCAGAATTGTTAAATCCACTATAACCTTAGCTTTCTGATATTATGTAAGTTAATTTTCATAAATTTAGAAAAAAATATTGAGAATCAACTATGTGCCAGAAAACATTCTTGACTATTTAATTTTTGCTTCTCCAGTAAAATACATAAATGTCTTTTATTTTGCATAGTCTACATCATTTTCAGATAAATTTATTGAATCTCGGGGAGTCTAAGAAACACTCAATGCACAGAACTAGAAAGTGGCAATAAAAGATTCAGAGTTAAGTCTTGCTAATTGTAAATTTTGTAACTATTACTTCTACACATGTTTAATTAAAGGTAGCACTGATCATAATTTCTAAAAAGTTCCCAAATGACAAAAATAAGTAAGCATCAGTAATTGGGGAGGTAACTAACAACTGATTCCCTTCTCTTTTTATAAGGAAAATACATTGCACAGAGATAACATTGGGTAGGTTATAGATAACCCCAGTTTTTTGAATTATAAAAACAGTTTAAAAACTTGAGAATATCTAGCACTTGAAAGTATAAACAAAAATACATTCTGGGCTTCCAATTTCTAGTCACCAATTTTTAACTTTTTCAAATTGTTGTTTAATATGTGCTTCACAAATTTGGCCATTATAATGTGACACAGATATATTTAAAGCAGATTATTATTGGGTTTTAAAAAAATGAAACAAGTGTAAATATTTAATGTATCTTTGAGCAGCTTTTTTTTGTCAAAGGTGCCATCTAAAAATATACATGTACAATCAAAGAAATAAAATGTTGTGCAGTAATTGTACACAGTGAGTCAAAATGCATTCTGCTGTCATATATACCTAATTAAAATAAATTAATTAATTACAAATATGCAGAATAAGAAATTAAGACGTTTTGTGGATAAACTACAAAGAGACTATGTGGTAAGAGAATTTAATATGGCAGATATTAACAAGTAGAGCATAGATGTAGTTCTAAATGATTCAGTTCTAAAATGATCATGAAGGTTGATGAGTTTGGAACTCGGACTTCTTTCTACTATTTTAAAGGTCACATTTATTTGTCTTCAGTTTGATAAAGTAAACAGTCTTTAGGCTGGGCTTTCTGTTTTTTCTTTGCAGCGATAACAAAGTAATTTTAACTGATTCAAATAATAACAACAATACTTTATACTTATATGGAACTTAATGTTAGAGGACTGGGTGAAGGAAAGAAGAAAGTAATGCTAATAACCTGCATTATTTTACTTGACTTTTCAAACAAACCTAAAGGAACTGCTACCTAATTACCAATCTTGTTTCCTCTTTTTTTAGATAGTCAACTAGTGCATACTTTCTAGCCTCTGTTGCCAATAGGAGTCATCATGTAGCCTACTAATGAGCAAAAGGTAGGTGGATGTCTACCCACCTGACTCATAAAAGACTCATACACTGACTTTCATATTCTTAAACTTGCTTGAGGTAGTTCATCAAAACAACCTTGGATGCCATGTATTAAAAACAGAGAAGCCCCAAGATGGGGAAAGTCAACATCCCTCAAGCTTATCAGTATTAGCTACTCCAATTAGAAACCTAATACTGGGTAAGAAATCAATTTCTATTCTACTAAACCTCTAACATTTAGGAGCTTAATTATTACAGCAGCTATAGAAATTTAAAAATTGATCACAGATTTTTTTTTTGTCTTGATAGATTATTCTAGAATTTCACTTTGGACTAAGGAATAAGAAAATGTCCTACTTTTTCTTCCTTTCGCTATTCTGGGAAAAGGAAAGTATTATCTTATAGATACTCTGAATTGGCTGATCACTTTAAACCTGTGGGGAGGGTGGAAGAAGAGGGGGAGGGAGAGGGAGAAGGAGAAGGAGAGGAATAGGGAGAGGGAGATAGGTATGAGGGGAAGATAAAGCTCATATATTGTGTGGTTATCTGTTTATTTTGTTTAATGTGCATTTACACAAATCACAACTGTCATTACCGCATCCTAGTATGTTTTACATATTTTCACCTTCATATTTTCTTTCTTTTTAGAGAGAGAGAGAGAGAGAGAGAGAGAGAGAGAGAGAGAGATTTTTTTTAGTTTTCTGTGGACACAAAATTTTTATATTATTTGTATGTGGTGCTGAGGATCGAACCCTGCGCCCCGCGCACACCAGGCAAATGCACTACCTCTTCAGCCACATCCCAGCCCTCACCTTCATCTTTAATTTTATCAATTCATGTTTACTTTGTGTATTTTACCCTTTCACCTCTATCAATAGACTGTCTGATTATGTCCAATTTTATTTTCTCACACATTCTAATTCTTTGCCGTTTTCAATTCTCCTTAATGATCTCCAGTATCTATTGCTCAGAGATTATGAAGTTTTTATGAGTGGAAGGAATTAAAGGACTTAAAACCATTTTGGTGATAGGTTTTTATAGTGGGGATTCTAGTAATGAAAGAACAAAGAACAAATAAAAAATAATGCAATTGACTACAAAGGCTGAAGGTTTTACTTTTCTTCGATAGACTAATAGATTGAAAATAATGGTAGAGAGCATATAGAAGGAAATGGCATCATAAAATTATTTAACTTGACAATAATTTAGAACGGGGCCATAAAAAAACCACCACACATCCTCGATTTGTTTATTTATAAACTTTGCCCCATCAGCATCTTTCACTATTCTCTATTCCATCAATGGCATAGCTACTTCCTGAGTTAGAAAACTGTAATGGATCTCTATATCATACAGAGTTTGGAGGACTTATTCATTTTTCCTGCAAAAGTTAAATAAAGTACAAAACTTTGAGCCCATCAATCCTTTAGCAAGCTGTCCAAGGTGACATTTCATTAGCACATTTTGTCAGTGGATAAATCGTACAGCATGCTCTGAAGGGAAGGTGGAAAACATCTAGTCCTTTTTCATTAGATCCATCTGAACTTGAACCATTGGAGATTGCATACAAAAAGCACATGAGACAGAAGAAGCACTCTCCTGTCTATAAACTGCATTAATCATTCATTCCTTTCAGAGTGTCTTAAGTCAGTGCCATGTCTGTGGTTAGGCCCCAAACTGGCTATTCAATTTTAAGTTGCATGACAGATACATTTCAAGGAAAATCAGAGACATAACGACTCCTGCCAGGCTTGATAAAGTCCTCATTCATCAATTAAGAGATTCCAATAAGCCGAGATGGATACAGAAAAATAAGGGAAATTGCATGATAACACTTTCTGACTTTCTGTATTCTTTCTGGTTTTGCTGAATTCCTGGACATAGGTATTACAAAAGTTTACCAAGTATCCTGGTTCCGAGGGAAACTCTCATATCTGAGGAAAGAGTTTCCTTTCTAACTATGCCTGGGTCAGGCCATTTCTGGAAATCAGTACAGAAAGATTCAAAACTCTCAAATGAAGGAGTTTTAACTCACTTAGCAAAGCTCAAACATGCTCTCTCTCTCAGTTGAAATCTGAAGTCTATAGATAGATAAAAAATTTTCCATTTTGTTGGATCAAATCAAAATTCTAGGAATGTTTCCCAGTTCTAAATAACTAGAATGTCAAAATGATTCTGAATCATATGTTCTAACAGAAATTTTTGTCCTATTAATGCTATTACACATTATTTCAAACAACATTTTTTTCAATTGAATAAAATGGAGAAAATATATCATTATAAAATATAGAGCATTTTCATTACATGAATTATAAGAATAATAAAAGCTGACTGTAAATAGAATCTATGATTAAACAAATACAACATCTGATCAAATTTTAAGTATACTGTGACAAATGGCAATATCACTAAAGATGTCTGACATCACTGAGGTCAGAATTTCTGGAAGATAACACTAAGTAAACACAAATTTTAAGAAAATAAAATATAATCTATATTGCTTAGTTATATAAAACCGTAGAGCTAATTAATCAACAGATATACCCAAGATTTCATTGTGCCAAAGGAAACATTTGACAATGTTATGAAAATTTAACATGATTCAATTTACTTTCAAATTACTTCAAAGTGCTTTGTTTTCAATAAACTAATGTTTTTCAAGCTGTGCTCTGAGGAGCATGGTGTGGCCACCCCTCGGGAGTTTTTAGAACAAGGTAGGCAGGTAGGAACATTTGTGGGTGTTTGTAGGGAGCCCTCCAGCATCAAATGAAGCAACGGTATTTTTTGTGTGTATTATATAAAAGGATTCATAGTAAAATTGAACTAAAATTCTGCAGCTAAGAAGCGATAGAAAGCCATTATAATAATTAAAATTGAGGACACTTTTAAAAAAATTAAGACATAATTTATTTTAGAAAAACACAACCAGAAAATTTCCTATCTGAATCTACTCCTGGCTTAGAAAATTTGGATGCAATCTCTTTATTGCATTGATGGAACAACTGAAATTGGGTTGATGATCAGCAGTATAGTCAGCTTCAACCCATTTATTAAAATGATCAGTCATACAGAAACCAATCCACAAAACTACAACTATCTTATATTTGATAAAGGGGCTAAAAGCATGCAATGGAGGAAGGATAGCATCTTCAACAAATGGTGCTGGGAAAACTGGAAATCCATATGCAACAAAATGAAACTGAATCCCTTTCTCTCGCCATGCACAAAAGTAAATTCAAAATGGATCAAGGAGCCTGATATCAAATCAGAGACATGCCATCTGATAGAAGAAAAAGTTGGCTACGATCTACATACTGTGGGGTCGGGCTCCAAATTCCTCAATAGGACACCCATAGCACAAAAGTTAATAACTAGAATCAACAAATGGGACTTACTCAAACTAAAAAGTTTTTTCTCAGAAAAAGAAACAATAAGAGAGGTAAATAGGGAGCCTACACCCTGGGAACAAATCTTTACTCCTCACACTTCAGATAGAGCCCTAATATCCAGAGTATACAAAGAACTCAAAAAATTAGACAATAAGAGAACAAACAACCCAATCAACAAATGGGCCAAGGACCTGAACAGACACTTCTCAGAGGAGGACATACAGTCAATCAACAAGTACATGAAAAAATGCTCACCATCTCTAGCTGTCAGAGAAATGCAAATCAAAACCACCCTAAGATACCATCTCACTCCAGTAAGATTGGCAGCCATTATGAAGTCAAACAACAACAAGTGCTGGCGAGGATGTGGGGAAAAGGGTACACTTGTACATTGCTGGTGGGACTGCAAATTGGTGCAGCCAATTTGGAAAGCAGTATGGAGATTTCTTGGAAAGCTGGGAATGGAGCCACCATTTGACCCAGCTATTCCCCTTCTTGGTCTATTCCCTAAAGACCTAAAAAGAGCATGCTACAGGGACACTGCTACATCGATGTTCATAGCAGCACAATTCACAATAGCAAGACTGTGGAACCAACCTAGATGCCCTTCAATAGACGAATGGATAAAAAAAATGTGGCATTTATACACAATGGAGTATTACTCTGCATTAAAAAATGACAAAATCATAGAATTTACAGGGAAATGGATGGCATTAGAGCAGATTATGCTAAGTGAAGCTAGCCAATCCCTAAAAAACAAATGCCAAATGTCTTCTTTGATATAAGGAGAGTAACTAAGAACAGAGTAGGGACGAAGAGCAGGAGAAGAAGATTAACATTTAACAGGGATGAGAGGTGGGAGGGAAAGGGAGAGAGAAGGGAAATTGCATGGTAATGGAAGGAGACCCTCAGGGTTATACAGTGGAGGGGGTAGAGAGAGAGGAGGGGAGGGGAGGGGAGAGGTGGGGAAGTGGGATGGTGGAGGATGGGAAAGGCAGCGGAGCACAACAGACACTAGTATGGCAATATGTAAATCAATGGATGTGTAACTGATGTGATTCTGCAATCTGAGAAAAAAATAATAAAAAAAATGATCAGTCATATCTTGTTGCTAAGTGGTCTATCCAAGCAGGTTTCTCTTTTTTTGGCAATTTTTCTTATTAAATATAATTTAAAGGAATAACAGCTATCTCTTTTAGCTATTAGAGTAAATAAACATTTATTCATCTTGATCTTAGTGAAGGTTTGCTGGGATCTATAACATTTATTTTGTGCTTTATAAATCTTATAAAATGTTTTTATAAAAATTTCATTTGGTTTTCACAACTATGTGAATTAGGCAGAGTCTAGTCAAGCTATAAAGATTCATTGCCCAAGTTCATCTGATTAATAAAGTGTCAGAGTTGGAATTTCATCTAGACTATTCCTTTAAGATTTTAAAGATCTTAGGTGAGAAAGTTTTCTTTCACCAGTTGATGTTAAATTTTAACTATTTAAGCAAATGATTTGATTTATATTTAAATAACAAAAGTATTAAGAAATAAATTAAATGGATGTGAATTTAAACTATGCCATAATAGTGACATGGTAAACTCACCCACTGTGACCTGGTGGTGGCAAAAGCTAATGAGCAAAAGTCATTTGGTTGAACATAAAGCACCTTAATCATTGACGCTATAAACTGAAAGTGACAAGTTATGCCATGTTAGTTAAAATAGTTCTTTGTTGGAAACTAACCCAATCTCAATTAAGCCAAACAGGCAAATCACCATAAGAAGAAATATTTCATGGAACCCAAGGACAGACATTTACTATGGATCTTAAAGTGGGACTAAAATCAGAAACTGGGACGCCTGAAGGATCTGAGGAAGTTATCTCTGTCTTTCCCTCCTCCTATCTTCTTCCTGCCATCTCACATTTTACATTCTAGACACTGGCTTGTTCTTCTCTCTATATTCTCAGTATTCTCCATAGGGCAGCAGATTGCTGCTGTGCAGTTTCAGTGTCTACATTAATTTTTAGGTATCTGCATAGACACTTTAGTTAGTTCTAATTTTCAATTCCAAATTCTCAGAAAAGAATGATGAATTAAGTTTGAGTCAAATGTCCAGATGGAGACATCTAGTCAGCTAGAGCTGGTGGAGTCATGAGGCTCATTTTGTGAAATCAAATTACTAACACGGTGCACTGTGGGGTTAGTCCTTCAGCTGTGCATGTGTCGGGGTGAGCGGGAGAGGGGGCGCATGCGCGCAAGCACTACTGGATGAAAGAAGGCAGCACTCTAAAGAAGAGGTATGCTCTTTGGCTAGGTAAGGAAACCAACGTTTTCTTAAAAAGATTATGAACAAAGCTCCTTGATGCTTTATCTAGAAGAAAAAACAGAACTACTTGTTACACTTCCATAAGTTTGCCTAATCCTTCCTATCATCCATGTTTTTTTGTGTGTGCCCACACTGTGGTAATGACACAAAAAAGACCCAGCAGAGTCAAATTCAGTCAGATGGAGGAGTCAACATTATAACTGAGGAAATCACAATAAGGTGGGATAAATTTTGTAACCATGTTAACCAGAGTCTTAGTGGTTCTGAAGAGGTGCAATGATTGAAATCGGAAAGTCAAAGCAAAGTTTTCAGAGTGTTCACACTGTAGTATTTGCTGAGCTACAAATAGGGCCTAATAACAAGATAAAAAGGGCCAGTGGTTGAGTATTAAATAATTAGCACAACATTCCTTTCAACTGGAAGAACATTAACAAAACCCAAATGTTAGGCTTTATAAAATCTATGATAGCCACCAACTAAACACAATTCTTATTGTGGAGTTGAAGAATGACTATAGGTAACTAAAACTACTGCTGACTGCTCATACATGGATGGAATTAATGTCCTAACCTGTAAACCTGGCTCATAATTCTTTAAGCTTATTTTTACTGCATAATTATACTTTGCTTATACATCTTGCAATAAAATTGTGGCAACTCTGCAGATGCCATTCTTCTGAAATCCTTTCTTGCTCAATCAGAATATTATGGCTCAGTTTTAGAAAGATTCATTATAATTGTGAATATGAATAAACTACAGTGGAGTTTTATGGAAGTGTCTGTATTTTCATGATAATTTACTCTAAGAACTATAAGTCGCACTAAAATATAATGATAAAAAAATAAAGTAAAACACAGCTTCAGTGTTTTGTTTTTGCTTAACAATATATATATTGCAAGCCATTTATACATGATATAAATAGAAATTTCATTTCCAAATATTTTATAGGCTCAAGAAATTAAAAAAGGTGTATAAAAGTCAAATTTAATCCTAATGTGGACTTTACACAAAATATTGATGAACTACTAAAATAAATATTAGTGTGAAATTTCTGTTAAAGAGGAAATAAATATTCTACTTTTTGTTAACATATGCATTTTGAGAACTCCTATCTAACACAGTGGATGCATAACAGCCCAGTCTAGTGTCACATAACTTTAATTTATAATGTTCTTTCTTTATTCTGCTCTACTAAAATATCTATTGTTTAAGGCATATCTTAATTTGTTTCTACTATAACCAAATGCCACACACACTAGGAACTTTATAAACAAAAGACATTTACTTCTCATAATTCTGGAATTGGGGAAGTCCAAGATTTCAGAAGCAGCTTATTCAGTATCTGATGTAACATCTTTTCATGATACTTTCACATGGTGGAAAAGGCAGATGGGCAAAAGAGACTGGGACACTCCCTTCAACTTCTTTCATAAGAGCACTGGTTCCATTGATGAGGTTGGAGTGCTCATGGCCAAATCACTTTACAAAAGACCTGCCCTCTTAATAGTATCAGTGTAGACATTAACTTCCAAGATATGAATTTTGGAAATCCACATACATTCAAAGAATAATTAGATGTCTCTCAAACAACATATGAACACTCTTAGAAGCATGTTGTAGAATATCAGAAAGTGTTCAATGTAAAAAGGATAAAAGATGATATGGAACCCCAAAACTCACATTTTACCTAAGATTTGATAAGAAAAGAGTTAAATAATTTAGTAAGTAAAATCAAAGTATAAATAGAAATTGATAGTAGGTTGGAAACATTCCATTAGAACAAAGCTAGAGATTTTATAGAGATGTCGATCTAAATGTGCAGAATTCCAAACTCCTTCTTAATATTCATTTACTTTCATCTGACTTTTACATAAATCGCACAAGAACACTTTAAAAAGTTTTGAAGTCACTTAATCTTACATTCTTTATTTCTTCATATTCCTGAAAGTCATAGTGTGAGAAAATTCAAACAAATAGGTATTTTTGTCTATTATGCACGTATTTGAATGCTTATGTTATGCTGGTGTCTGTGCTCAGGTTAATACATATATCCTATCCCAGAGAAAGATTCAGAATTAGTTTCATGAATTCTACTACCAGTTTCCTCATTCTATTTTAGGTTTTCCTGTAGAATCTCAAATTTTCTGGAAGGATATCTCTAATTTCCAGTAATAAAATGCCTCTCCTTAAGAACATACCCATTTTTGTATTTTTCAGAATTTCCATCTTAATATTTGTGGGATCCCATTAACTTTTCTATGATAGATCTTCTTCAAAAACCTAAGATCTACAGGAAGAGGACACTGGAGTTGATTAGGTTTTAATCATTATTTCTTAACTACATGTATTCCTAATATTCAGGTCTCCATCTATTGTATGACATGCATATTCTCATTGCTAAAATGTTGTTAAGGAATTTTGTCATGATAATCATAAGGAATTTAGTTTTGTAATTTATTTTTTATTTTATTTGTCAGTTCCTAGTAATGGAATTATACCAGCCATTATTCTTTTTTTTCCTCTTTTTTTGGTGTCTGCTTTCATTTTATCTTTCTTTCACTATTTTGGGTCTCTTTGATTTCTATTTTTTTTAATCTAGCTTTCATTTTGGAACATATATAAATATTTTTTCTTTTGTCACATAAAGACTTAAAGATAAAATTTCTTGCTAAGTACTTTTGTAGCTGGATCCTATAACTTTTGATATGCTAGATTTTCATTTTCAATATTTTTTTTCAATTATTGTGTGAAATATCCTAAAACCCATGGGTTATTTATAAGTGTATAGTTCAATTTCCAACTCTTCGGGATACTTTTTAATATATACTTTATAAATATATTATTGTTATTGAATCTAAATTTAAAAGTACTGTGGTTAGAAAACATAACACTGATTTTAATTCAGCGCAGATGTATATAGTGAGGTTTAAAGCCATCATTTTTGCTGTTTTCCGTTTGTGTCTCCTGTTTTTTTCTTTTCTGTTCTGTTTATCTGCCTTCTTTTTAAAGTGTTTTTAAAATCTTTTTGTTGTCTTATTATACAAACTTTTCTTTTGTTATTGTTATTTTGATGATTATTTTAGGTTTCAAAAACAGATTTTAAATTTATTATGGTCTATCTTCAAGAAACATGCTACTTCAAATATAAGAAGCTTTGGGGAGTATATATTCATTTTTCCCCATTCAGTCTTTGTGCTATTGTATTTTTTTTAAAAAAATTAGTTGTTCTAAATAGTTATACATGACAGTATAATGCATTTTGGCACATCATACATAAATGGTATATAACTTCTCATTCTCTGGTTGCACATGATGGAGAGTTATACAGGTCATGTACTCATATATGTACATAGGGTAATAAAGTCTGACTCATTTTACTATCATTCCTATCTCCTCCACTGTCCTTCAACCCCCTCTATGTCATCCCAAAGTACCTCTATTCTTCCTCCCCTTATTGTGAATTAACATCTGCATACCAGAGAAAACATTCTGCCTTTGGTTCTTTGAGATTGGCATAATATTCTCCAGTTCCTTCAATTTATCACCAAATGTCATAATTTCATTCTTCTTCAAGGCTGAGTAATATTTCATTGTTTCTATACCACAATTTCTTTTTCTGTTTGTCTGTTGAAGGATACCTAGGTTGGTTCCAAGGGTTAGCTCTTGTGAATTGATGTGGCTGCATCATTGTAATATGCTGTATGGAGATTCCTCAGAAAACTTGGAATGGAACCACCATTTGACCAGTTATTCTACTCTTAGGTTTATACCCAAAGGACCTAAAATCAGCATAATACAATGTGCTGGTTTTTTTATGCACGCTGTATGCTCTACATTATTTTACATTTTTGTTTAAACAGCCAAGAGTGTTCTAATGCTTTTCTTAATTCCCTTGTATAGATACATATTTGTTTTTTTTAGTTTTTTTTTAACTTTATTTATTTTTTTATATGGTACTGAGGATTGGACTCAGGCCTCACAGATGCTAGGCAATCGCTCCACCACTGTGCCACAACCCCAGATACATAGTATAATTTTTCTTCTTCCTGAAGGGCTTCCATTATCATTTCTAGTAGTATAGTTTTACTGATAAAGAATTCAAAGTATTTAATGAAGAGGAGAAGGATCAAAGATGGTAAATAGAAACACAAAATCTGACAAAATTAATCATTCTTTTTTTCTTTTGGATGGGCATTTATTTATTTTTTATTCCTATGAATATTCTTGGTTTTGGTTCTGGGAGACAGAAATACTTGAAAATAGTGTGATCATTTCGTGTCTTTTTTTAAGGCTTGTTTGATAGGAGTAGAGAACAATGTATAGTCCCAGACTAATCATTTTCCCCTCTGAGACAAGACCTTTTTATATATTAGATCTAATGCTATACGAATCATGGAAATTTTCAATCTTTCTTTTTGGAAAGAGGTATTAGTCTCCCTTTGTGTGACCTCTAAGTACTATTCTCTCTAATTCTTTTAAGTGTTCTTCTCCAGGTCTGTTTCCTCATATACATGTTCTCATCAGTATTCTGTTGCACCTTTTACATCTCTCTGGAGAGTCTCTTTTGTCTTTATTACTCTGTCCTGAAAACTCTAGCCATCTTTGTCTCTCAGACTCTCCCCTCTAAGAGAAGTCTAACAGGTAGGGAGGCTACCAGGCTCTGTGTGGGGTTCTGCCCCTGTGTCCTGTCCTGATGTGTTTGCAAATTTTATGTGTCAACTTGACTGAGTTAAGGAATATCCAGGTAGCTGGAAAAACATATTGGGGTGTGTATGTGAAGTCTGTTTCAAACATTGAATAGTGTCTGAATCAGTGGACTTACTAAAGAGGACCCACTGGCACCAATACGAGTGGGCATTATCTGATCCATTCAGGGACCTCGCAGAACAAAAATGTATAAATGAGGCAACTCTGCTCTTGGAGCTGCAACATGCGTTTTCATTTTCCTCAGACATTTGACACAAGGTTCCCAGGCCTTTGGACTCTAGGATTTATATTAGTCCTTCCTCAATCTCTTTCCCAGGTTCTCAGGCCTTTTGTGTGAGACTGAGTGTTCAACCATTACCTCCCTTCTTTCTTAGGGTTATGTTCTCTTACATTTTTTCTTGTTCTTTCAACTTAAATTTCTTTTGTGGCTCAGCATATATTGTCTATGTTCGTGAACAGGTCATATGTACTTCAGAAAAATGTATATTGTGAAGTTGTTGGGTATAATGTTCTATAAATATCAATTTGTTCATGGTAATTCTCAGTGTTCTTTAAATCCTTTAAATCTCTGCTGTTATTTTGTCTACTTATTATATTAATTGCATGAAGAAATATTTTATTTTGTTTAGCATGACTGTTGGATTATTTACCCATTCCTTTATTTATTTCTATCAAGTTTTCCTTTGTACATTTAAAAATTGTTCTGTTATGCAGAGTCATATTGCCTTGACTTTCTGACGAATTGGCTTTTTAATCATTCTGCAAAATCTTCTTTAATGATATAATTTGTCATGAAGTCTATTTTAGTGATATTAATGCTACCATGCCTATTCCTATGCTAACTCTGTCTATGCAATATCTTTTTCCATCTATTTACTTTTTTAAAATATTTTTTTAGATGTTGATGGAACTTTATTCATTTTTATTTATATGTGATGCTGAGAATCAAACCCAGTGCCTCACAAATGCTAGGCAAGTGGTCTACCACTGAGCCATAAATCCAGTCCACATCCATTTACTTTGATTTCTATGTGTCTTTATGTTGAAATTCATTTTTATAGACAAAATACAGTTCTATCTTGCATTTTATACAGTCTGATAATCTCTGCTTTGTATTGTTGTGTTCATTCCATCAATATTTAACGTGATATAACTATGGTTTGATTCAGTTATACACACTTCTATTTTCTGTTTATCCCATTTCTTGTTTCTCTTTCTTATCTTCTTTTTAATACTTGAATATTTTAGTTACACGTGTTTGCATTAATTTTTTAGTGCTTGCTCTCGGAAATGCCCTATGCATAGTTAATTTTTCACCGTCCATTTAGAGTTTATATTGTTTGATTATACATAAAATGTAAAATTCTTGCAATTTTGCAGCTTTGCTTACCTCCACTGTACATTTCATACAATAATTGTCATATGTATTACATTTATATAAATCCAAATTTCTCAAGATAATGTTTTAAGTTCTGCTTAGATGAATCACATATATTTTAAATGAATTAAGATATATTCCTCTTATTTCCTACATATTTCCTCCTTCCACCAGCCTTTATTCACATAAATAATCTAAATTTTTAACTATTGCTATTTCCTTTCAGTCTGAAAACTTTTGAAAGTACAAATATAATGGCAGCCAATTCTTACTTGTTGTTAATCTGATAATAAAATTTACATTCATTTTGAAGAATATTTTTACTTGATATGTAATTCTATACCAACTGTTTACTGGCCTCTTGTACAAACAGCATAGTTAGTGGCAAATTTCAGGTCAGCTACCGTATTCAGGTAAGTCTTTTTTTAACATTTATTTTTTAGTTGTAGTTGGACACAATACCTTTATTTTATTTATTTATTTTTATGTGGTGCTGAGGATCAAACCCAGGGCCCCATATGTGCTCACTCTACCACTGAGCCACAACCCAAGCCCCTCAGTCTTTTTAAGTAAAATAGTGAGGAGATGAGGAGATGGTAATTTAAAATAGTAGTGAGGAAAAAAAATAGTAATGAGGAGAAACTTCTAGAATAAGAGTAAAGAAATCCACAAGAGTCTTTATAACACACATAAATTTCACTGCTAAAAATTATATATACAGGAAAACAATCATCCAATGTTTATAGCAGCATTATTCATAATAGCTAAAGTCTGGAAACAGCTGAAATGTATATAACCTAATAAATGGATACATAAAATATGGTATATCAATATATTATAATACTATTTGGTGATACAAATAAATGATACAGGCAATAATACCCAAAAAATTTAAAAACATTGAAAGTTAAAGAAAGCTTACACAAAGTCCACACATATTATGTTTCCATATATATAGCATGACCAAAATAAGCAAACTTATACTGACAAAAAGTAGAATAGTGGTTGCTTAGGTCTGGTAGGGGCAGAGCATAGGGAGAAGTCAGGTCAGACTTCCACCAGTACAGGCAGAGGTCCTTTAAAAGGAACCAAACTGTCTAAACTGTTTAAAAATTATATTCATCAATACAATAAGAAAATATTATTTGGTGCATTTAATATGGTTGAAATGTGTTATATATGAATTACATATAGATAAAACTTTAAAAACGGATGAAAGTCTGACATATTTCAAACATGAAAAAAAAGTAAAAGGAAGGAACCTGGCTGATAATTTATATCACAGTCTTCAACACAGATTCAATTACAGAGAAAGCCTGTGCTTATTAGTGCAGGATGCCAAAGAATGATCAAATATGGTGTGGGTGCCCACCACACATCCAATCCTAAGTACTGAAGAGGATATAGGGAAATCTAGAAGGAAAACAAAAAGCCTATCCAGCTATATGTTTTATCTAAATGATTGAAAACATCCAGATGGTGAAAGCTACTTCTGAAAATATAGAGGCTTGGATAAAATCACTCTCCCCTAGTCTCTCCCTCCATTCTGTTCTCTGTCAACACTTCACACTGACAACCAATGAGCTGTGCTGCAAAGTCCCACTTGGTAAGCAAGAATTTTGGCTATGTTATGTTTTCATTACATTTCCAATAGTGTCTTCTGCAATGGAAATTTCGTTTATAGTATGATCAAAGATGCTAACACACCACCTGTTCTATGTCATAACACTTACCCTGTTTAATGGGATAAAGGCTATGGTGGGAATTGCTTCAATCAACTAAGGGGAGATAGATATGTTATGCAGCAGATTTTGAGATACCTTTCTGCATATCTAAATTTTGTTCCTCCTTTCTATTTTTGGTTGCTACTTAGATATTTAGCATGTTCATTTTTTTTCATCAAACCATATATTATTTAAACCAATATTTGAAATTTCTCTTTAACGATCAGAAAATATTGTCAAACTGCTTCAGATTACGTTAAAATCATGAAAATATCCTCCATTCTCCAAATTAGGTTGAATATTTCAAACATTTTGAAGATCCTATGCAACAACTTCAATACAACATTGAGTCAAATTAGTTTTGTAAATATATATGTTTCAAGATCATTGAAGTCTTAAACAAGACTTAATTATCATTTTTGTAGGTACATATTTTTTGAAATAAATGATTTTCAGTGCAAATGTTTGCTTAATCTGGTATTTCAATGAGAAAACAATTTCAATGAGGATAAAGCACAGAGGAACAATATTTTATAGTATTACTGTAATGATTAGGTTACCTAATGCTTTTTTTTTAACCTTAGTGCAGTGCCTGCCACATAGTACTGGATAAATGGTGGTTAGCTTTTACTGTCTTCACATTGACATTTATGTATATATTCTGGCAACAATTGCTAAAATTTATAGTGACAAAGTTTTACTTTCTGGAATTGCAAACTCTGATGGACCTGGTGGATATCTGGTTCTTGTGCCATCACATTCCCTTCTCACAAGTATAAAAGATGTCACTGATGGACCAGAGTAATATGTCTGTTAACATGTGTTACTGTGTTAGTCAACTTTTCATTGCTGCAACAAAAACACCTAACAAGAACACCTTAGAGTAGGAAAAGTTTATTTTGGTTTACAGTTTCAGAAGGCCCAGCGTGTGGTTAGCCAGCTTCATTTCTTTGAGTGAGATGAGGCAAAACATCATGAAAGAAGAAGGGTGGGAGTTGGAGGGAGGAAGAGAGGGGCTGGAGACAACAAGACGAGTCCCCAGGTGACCTACTTCCTCCAACTAGATCCTCCTGGTACTCCATTCAGCTATTTGTGGACTGAACCATCAAGTGGATTAATCTTTTCATGAAGTTAAAGCCTCTCGTGTCCCAATCATTGCCCCAAGTACTCCCACGTTGCTGCATTGAGGACCATGCTTCTAATACATGAGCATTCCAACATATTCCAGATTCAAACCATAGTAGTCATAAAAACATGATGCTGTATCAAAATATTTCTGAACTCTCTAGCCACTAATAATACATATAATAGAACACATGAGATGGAAATTACTCTCCATTTCCACTTAAAGTTGTAAATAGAGACTGCAGACATTGCAGAAAGCTGAGGTGGCAGGCCAAAATAATTACATGACACCACTAATATTTTTCTATTTGAACCTTTCAAAGTTTTAGGAAACTTTCTACTTAGTAACAGTTTCATACTGACCATTGCAAATCATTTAAAATATGAATATGTTTTTATCCTCCATCTAAGAGATACAGAGTCAACTAATAACTGAACTGAGAAACTTAAGGTTGTAGAAGAATAAAATAGACTGGAGGGAGAATTACAATTTTATTGACAACTTGTTAAGACTACATCTTTGTCCAGAGGAAGAGACACCTCTTCCCAGCATACACCAAGACCATGTAATTAAGCTAAAATGGATCTAACTTAAATGTGTTCTGGCAATTATGCAGCCTCCATCTCTATTTTCTGGTCCATCAAAAACTGATATTTGGCTAACAAGACAAAACAAACTATCATTTAGGAGAGAGCATTCAAAATTCTAGTGGGAAGTGGGTATATTAAATTCATCTACAATGAAAATTTACAAGTTAACTTCCATTCTTAAAAATACTCAGGCTAATAGATTTTGTTTTGTGTTTCAAAACAAAATCTGTGTGGCCAAGCAGACTCTGGAACATAAGTATAAGAGTTTGAAGTTGATAAGAAATGTACAAAAACCTCATCTTCCATGAACTACTGCTATATTAATATTTTAAATTTTAAAAGCCAATGTTAGCTGCCCTGAAGTTTATAAATGAAGGTTTTAAAAAGAATATGGGGGGAATATGACACACAACACACACACACGCATACACACACACACACACGTATATGTAACTATAGGATTGCAAATAAGGATATTGTTTAAAATTCTATGAATTGAATTCATTAATTCCTTCCTCTGCTCCTGACTACTCCCTCTTTCTCATCATTGTAATTTTGCTTTTTACAAATAAATACTTTTTGTATTTGTTTGCATTTAAGTCAAATTAAAGCATCTATGTGTAATATGTATACATTATATGTATCAGAGACTGAGAAGTCCCATGATAGACAGTGTACAAGCTGAAGATCAGTAAAGCCAGTAGTGTGGTTCAGCCAAAGCCCAAAAGCCTCAGAACAAGGGAAGGCAATGAAATAACTTTCAGTCCAAGACTGAAGGCCTGAGATCCCCAAGGGCCACTAATTTACATCCTAGAATCCAAAAGTCAGAGAACCTTGTGTTTTGAAGTCTAAAGGCAGAAGAAATTTGTCCTTTTTGGTCCATCTGTGTCCTCTAGATAATTGGATGGCGCTTGCCCACATTGAAAGTAGATCTTCCCACACAACCTACTGATGAAATGCCAACCTTCTCCTAAAACACCTTCACAGACACATCAAATGTGTAAACACTTGTCTCTTTCAGCAGGAGAAGGGAGAGTCCAGGCCCCACTGAAATAGTGGAAATAATTTATGCCTTACCAAACGTCTGATTATCCCTTGACCTAATTAAGTGGGCAGTTGACAGTCAACTATCACAGATACTTTCTCAAAATTTTTTATGCTAATTCAGTTTGAGAAACTCTACTCCAATGCATCTTATGAACATTGATGTCAAACTCCTCAATAGAGCATAGTATTACCAAGTTGAGTCTGACAACATATAAAAAGAATTATATATTTATAAGCAAGTGATATATTCAATTAATGTAATTTGGCACATCAACAGGCTAAATATTAGAAACTACATTACTTAATGTAGATAATTTTTTTAAAAAATTTTCAACCTATTCATTATAAAAACCCTAGGTAAAGAGTTAAAGAATATCTTTATTTGAAACCCTATTCTTGTATTACAAGTAACATTATTCCTTATTTATAGATTTTGTCACTTTGCTAAAGAATCTGTTGAGAATAGTGTAAGGTTGTTTTCAGCATTTATTAATTCTTCTGTGGACTCACACTGTTTGCATAGAAACATGCCCCAGGCTAATCTGTGGGAACCCAATATTGACCCCTCCTAATGATTTTATCCCAAAACCTATACCTTAAGAATGTTCAGTAAAAAAATGGCTTAAATGATGAGGTAACCAACTATAGTGGGAGTATAACAACAATGTGTTCTGTGACATCTTCATCCTTTTAAAATTATATATCACTGTAATTTAATAATACTATTTCAGTTACTTGAGTACTATTAATCTATAGAGAAAAAGTAAGCATTTTTTCCTCTGTATAAGATATGATTTTGTTTTCACAAGTGTCAAATTGCTTTGTCTAATTACTACCAGAATAAAGACTATATATCATTGATTATAAAACTAATCATGATTTTTGGCCATTGTTCCCCAAATTTTGATGACTTTATGACTATGATCTTTATATTTATATAGCAAATACAAGAACAAAAAGCACAGTAGGCAGTGACAAAGAGTCATTTGTACTTGATGACCCTTGAGGATGTGACTTTAACATAGTATGGAAAATGGGTGTCAGAACAATAATAATCTTAGAATATGCGGTTAAAAATTGGAAGGGAAATAAGGAAATATATAACCCAAGCGTAGACACACAACCTACATTCTCAACATCTGTGCACATTGAATAGTATTTTGAGTTCCCACTTAAACAGGAAGGAGATTTGTGTTAGCTCAGCTATTTCTGCTAGAAGCTCTAGAGAGAACATCAGAGCCATGAATTTTTATTTTGCCCCCCTTGATATTACCTAACACATTGTTTTACTCATAAGGAAATTGGGTAGAACTACATGCTATGCCAGAGAGCTAGTTAATCATCTTTGGACTGAAACTTCTGGTTGTTATCTTTGATTCATCTGAAGAATACTGAGAACTGAGATTTCTGATACTTTTAAATGCATGGCCCCATGTACAAGGTCAGGGTACATCTGGTAATTAATAGAGGGTAGGTAAAAGTTGAGCATAAGCCCCAAATCCCTGAATGGACCAGAAGGTCCTTTGACATCTCTAGATCCTAGAAAGAATTCTCTATTCAATGGCACTTTAAAAGCAGAGGGAAGTAGCCTTTATTTGACAGATAAGTGGGGGTCCAGTAGTAGGCAAGTCAGTCCACACCTGTCTTATATATCCTTTACAAAACCCCCTGAGGGGGTGGGGATGCAGCTCAAAGGTAGAGTGCTTGCCTCACATGCATGAGGTCCTGAGTTCCATGCCCAGCACTGAAAAGAAAAAAAAGAATCACTCAGCAAGTAGTGTTATTATTCCCTCTTTGAAGATTAAAAATCTGAGGCATGATAAGAGTGATTTGCACAAAATCTTACAGATAGAAAATGCCTAAATTAAATTTGATCTCAGGTGAGTTAAATTCTTTTTGCTCTGTCTAAGTGTCTCTCAGCTAATGGGCAGATAACTTTTCTAATTATTATCAAGTACAACATGAACAAATGAAAGTTGAGTAGTGAGACTGCTGCTTTGAACATGTTAATAAATGGGAGTAATTAAAGGAGAAGTGACAGAAACGACCAAGAGGGGAGGATATAGTTGTAAGAAGCATACAGATTTGATAGGTCTATAAACTAAGATATATGTATATATAATAAGTTATATATTATATTATATAATAATATATATTACATAAATGTTGTAATAATAATCATTCATAGGACTCTGCAGCTTGAAAATAACAAATTAAGTCCTTATTTTCCCTTAGGGTTTTAGATAAAAGAAGTAGCAAAATATTGATTTTTTTTAAACAATTGAATATTTAATTTACCTTTAATCTAAATTTTCTAGACCATGACGAATCCTTCTGAAAAAAAAAATATATATATATATATAAAGAGAGAGAGAGAGAGAGAAAGAGAGAGAGAGAGAGAGAGAATGAGAGAGACAAATGACCCCATCAGCTAAGTAACTATAATGAAGTGGACTTCTGATGCCCAAATTCATGTCAACTACAATCAAACAAAGGAGGATATTCCTTTAGTTACTTTTTATATGCCATATAAACATTGCCTAAATATCAGCATAAATACCTCAGAAATAGCTGCTGCTTCTCACAACTCTTGAACTGCTGATGACATTGTAGTTCTGGGTCAAGTAGGCTGTGCACCAAAGCTTTTACCCAGTTACTGAATATGTGTTGCTCATAAAAGCTTTATATCTACCAGTTTGGCTATTTTGATAGCACATTGAATAGTGCTAAAACTTCAGATTTGGGCTCCTTTTTTCCCCCTTGGTATTAGTTTTGGATTTCTGTTGTCTATTTTTAAACTTTCTGAATCTACTTGGCCTTTCTCTACATATTTGGTGGATATTAAGTATCTTTTTATAAGCATCCCATTCTCACCTTTCCGGGATTTCCAACAAAGATATGTTCCTTTGTGGAATTATTTTTAATTTTGGTTTCTATATATGTAAAACAGCATAAAAGATTTTCTCTTTATGGATAAGTGAAAGTCAATAATACCCCTGGCATGTAGTAAGTGAACCAAATCCTATAGAAAGGATCATGTTTTATCTATCTTATAGCCCAGTGTTTGGCATGCAGAAGTGAATGGATGTTTGTTGAATGAGAAAAGGAAACACAAAGAAAGTTTAAAACAAGCGAAAATGTAAAATTCCTTTCCTCCTGGACTGTAAGAAGGTGAAAGAGATACAGGTAATCAAACAACTTCAGTCCAAAGATAGGAACAATGTATAGAAATATGTGCTAAAGCTGTAGACAGACATCAATTACACTGTGATTATCATAAATCAAATTTTAAGTGTGACTTCACCTGGAATCTCGTGCAGCAATGCATGCACAATGGAGAAGGATGCATCAGCCATCTGGATGTACTTGTACAACTTTGATAGTCTCATAAGGTTAGTCATCACTGAAGAGCAAAACTATGGGTGTTTGGGGAGACTTGGGAGCTGTGGGCCTCCCAGTAAGGCTCCTTTGCTCTCTGTTCTCCCCACACCTCACCAGAATCCCTCAGATCACTTCACCAAAAAGGCCATGTGCATCAATCATGTTCTTCCCAATTTGAAATAGAATATCTATTAAAGGAAGCAAAAGGAGGAAGTGCTAATTCCTTTACTCCTGGATAGCCTTTCTTCAATCACAGGGGAGAAATCTGTGAAGAGTGGAAGACTAAATCTTTGTTAGAAAAATCTTTCTTGAATTTCTCAAATCTTTTTTTAGAAGAAATACAGTGGGGCTACCTTGAAATATGTAACAATATGTTCCCTTCATCGGGGCTTGGTTGTGAAATCTTTAGTTTGAGGGGAGAAGGATCTTTTAAAAGCACTTACCTCTTGTACTTTTAGAAAGACAATTCCCTTTCGAAAATAATTATCATGATTTGGCAAATTTGGGATTTGTTGAGCCATTGATTTCTGAGTGGAAACTGGAAAAACCTAAAGAAAGACATGGTTGAGGGAAAAGAGAGAGGTTAAGATATGTTATAAAGATAAATATGGTTCCAGGAGTGGAAGAATGGGGACTGGGGACTACCAGAGACTCAGAATTGTAACTGTTAGGAATACTGAGGGCGCATTTTGCTGCTGTATCCTTTGCATTTAGTTTCAGAGATCGAAGTCTGCATACTAGTTTCAATGTGAAAACTATTTGGCTGAGTTAAGAGAAGCTAACTGCATATTTTTACCATTTCTTTTATGCTCATCTCCACAAACTTCTAAGGTGGCATGAAACCATTGACTATTAGAACTTTGGATTCTGAGTGCTCCTAAATTCTAAATGATAGAGCAGGAAGATGCAGACACTCTAAGGAACTAAATGCTTACTGCTAAAACAGAAACAAGTGGCGTCATGCTGATGAATGTCATGCTGATAAAAATAAATAAATAAATAAATAAATAAATAAATAAATAAATAAATAAAAGAATTGGTGTGCGCTGTTCCCAGAAAGACCTTCATAAGCCAGTCTCTACCTTAATACTTCCCCCTGCTTAAAAATAAATAAATAAATAAATTTTATATTTTATACAGGTTTTAACGTCACAGAAAATTGAGTGGAAATTGATGAGTTCCCATAACACTGCCTTTTCCGATGTAGTAGTTATTAGTAACAGGGGTGGTGAAGGGGGAAATAGTCTAAATTCATAATTGGGAACTATGGCTTTTCCTCTGATATTGTACACATTTCCGACAAATTAGTCAGAAAAGGGAACAGAGGGACAGAATAAAATAGAGGGAAAAATAACAAGTATTTACTTGGTGCAAACAGCAATCCATGTATTATCTTCATCAACACAAGGAACATGACAAATTCATATAATCACTCTTATTTTACAAAATATAAAACTGAGACTTAGAAATAAGAAACGACTATGTTGACTCAGCAAAAATCCAAAACTTAGACTCTAACTGTGAATCTTGTTTATATATTTTTATCTGTCACTGAGATACTCAAGGTACTGAAGCATTTTGAGGAAGAAAGTCTCTCAAGATAAAAGCTCTGTAAAAGTATGATTTGAGACAGAGTCTTACTAAGGTTAGTTTATACCAAGGCCTGGTTTCTACAAAGTACTGCTAGATTCATCTCTAACTTGGATGCCTATTTTGACCCAAATATCTCAAAATCTGGGGTTTATTATCCTGTCTTATTTTCAATTCACATGTTCCATAGCAAAGCTATTTTTCTAAATTCCTCAATGAAGATATAACAGCTAGAATCTCTTAACCCTGTTCAATATCCCTTGTGATCTCTGCTCCAAAAGTGTTTTTTTTTTTTTTTTTTTTTTTTTAATTTTTTGGCCTTCAAAGATTCATNTTAAACTTTCTGAATCTACTTGGCCTTTCTCTACATATTTGGTGGATATTAAGTATCTTTTTATAAGCATCCCATTCTCACCTTTCCGGGATTTCCAACAAAGATATGTTCCTTTGTGGAATTATTTTTAATTTTTTGGCCTTCAAAGATTCATCAAAATACATGGGTATACCTCTTCCCATGTAATCAACTAAAACTGTTAATTATGCTTTAAATAGAAAGTGGTATCAGCTTGCTTAAATTTTATTAGATTGTAGCCCTGAGCTCTTTTCAGGGGTAATCAACTCTCAGAGTGTGCCTCCTATGTGTACATACATATTCTTTCTAAGTTAGAATCATGCAGGGACTCTTGCTTCTTGGTGTACATGTGTATAGTCAGGTTAAGAGGATTTCCATGCTGCATTGTGCTATAGTGCCCCTTACCTTTCTTAATGAAGCTAGTTAGGGATGACTCTCAATCTATGTCTTTCTCCAGTTGTTACTCTAAGAGTAAAGTCAACTTTAAAAACAGGGGTCATTGTACATCCCAAAAGGGAAATGTCATAGGACCTCAGAGTACTGAGTTAATGCTTCCTGATATTGATTTTAATGCATCCAAATGTGTACCACTTTAGGCATAAACACCAAGCATGATTTTTGTTTTATTTGATTGGCATTTTCTCTTCATAAATGTTGACTATTGTAACAAGCTGTTACCCTATGGGTATTTTTCTTTTGTAACATATGTTAACAGCAGAGGGCGTAGGAAATATGCATAAATGACTGCAGATGACATAAATGGGAGAAAATTGTAAAGGAGAATCCACACATGGCTCTCTCTTTTCCTGTTATTGTTGCTAGCTCAAAAAATAATGATGTTTTGACCCATTTTTTGTACTCATACTAAATAGTATTTGCCACTGCATTTTGAAAAAGTGAGAAGATTTGGGAACCAGGATGCATGTGGAATTGCCATGGAAACTGCAGCCATGCTCAGCCAATGAAAAGGTTCCAACACGCTCCTTCAACTTCACTCCATTTCCAAATTTAGTGATTTAAAACACCTGTTCTCTAGCACATGATTACTTTGATTTAATGGGGGTCTATTAGAGCTCTAAATAGGATGGATTTTTTTTATGAAGATGTGGAATATTGGTGTGCATATCTATTTTTGAAAAATACAAAAATTCTCTCCAGTTGTTATTTCCTTACTTATGAGACTTTTTTCCTGTTATATTTGATAACTTTAAGAAGAGAATGAGCTAAAAAAGCATCCTTGATCTTATCTTGTTGATGCACAAAAATCTTCTTTTATTATTAAACTCCACAAAAAAAAAAAAAAGATATATTTGGACTGAATTCCAGGTACACCTAGTGTGTTAACTTTCTACAGGGCTCACATGCAAATGGAGGTGAATCCAAAAGTCTGCTTTGCATTCATTCTTTACCTCTGACCATTACCTTTACCTCTCAGTGGCCAGAGATGCATGTTTTCTTTGGTGTTTCACATACATTTAAAATCAGAACTTGTAGCATATATTTTTCTAAGAAATGCAAGGAATATGCTAATTTTGCTCAATTTTGATGTTAGTTTGAATGTTAAAGTTTTGGCAAAGTAGCTAATTGTTAATTTTTACAACTGTTTGCATTATATAACTGAGCAGTGCTTATGTCTATATATGCTTACATATAAAAACTATATGTTTTGTACTTAGTTTTGTGTGTATATGTGTGTGTATATATACATATATATTTGCAAAATATTTTTAATGGAATATAAACATTCCATGTAATAGACAGGATTTGAGGATCTAAATATATGGTAACATTCTAAAATGAATAACTTTCATTTAAGCTGTAAGATATTGGAAATATTCCCAGAAAAGTGCCTAAAATATAATATTCATAGATATTAAAACAGTTATTCCTTAATATTAAGAAATATATATTTATTGTGTTTTCCTCTAAATACAGAAAAAATAAGATAAATTATCAACTTAAAAATGTTATACAAATTTGGAAAATAAAGTTTATATGTTAAGAATGCAATAAGAATAATTGCTTATAAAATAGAACTGCAGGGACTGAAGAATAATTGCTATCTATGTGTATATTAAGAATTCACCTAGGGATTGGGGTTGTGGCTCAGTGTTAGACCACTTGCCTCGCACATGTGAGGCACTGGGTCTGATCCTCAGCACCACATAAAAAATAAATAAACAAAATAAAGTTATTGTGTTCATATACACCTAAAAACTAAAAAAAAAGTTCACCTAGCTAATAAACTGGAGTTGTCCTTTGATATTGTTTCATAGGCAAGTTATACTATAAAACTAGTTCATTTTTATCTTCTGGAAAGAATAAAAACTAGATGTTTGTAGAAAATAAACTGAAACAGTGAATTGAATTTATAAAGGCTATGAGATATGAGATGAGCATATTTAGTTTATTCAGATTTTCTGTAGACTAAGCTAGCCACATCTTATGAATAGAAACACTGCCCAAAATATTATTTCTCTTTTTAATAGGGGGCTTACAAAAAATACATAAGTCATACATCTCTTACAAACACTTTTATTGAAATTCTCTTGACAATCTAATTCTTGATAAGTAAGTACATGTAAATGAATAGACTTTCCTATTACAACTTTTTCCTTCTTAAATATAATAAGCTACTTATTTTCTCAAGATTGACATTCTCTATCAACACAATTAATATTTCCATTTGTGGCCTGTATCCTGGAAGCCCATCCCTAAGTTATTTTCATACCCTATTATTAAGAAGGCATATTTAAAAAATTTTGCCAAACATCCAACTAGTATCTCTATGCATCCAACAAATATGTTTTTAATGGGTGCTATGTGCCAATTTAATGTGCTTGTTAGCCCTGTGGATACAAGAATTAGAAAAAAAGAAAAAAAATGCTGAAAGCTATTTATGAGAATTGCTTTCTATATAATGCTAATGAAGAATAATTAGAAAATTCTTGGATTTTTTTCTCTAAGAAACAATTTGCATTTATTTTGTGGTGTGATCTTAATTTTATACTGGTATTTCTAGTTATCAAAGAATTAGCAGTTGATAGAGATAGTTGGAAAACTATGTCTATATATATATATTCTAAAGTCCTAAATCAGTATAAAATATGTATGGCATATCCTCAATGTGCTTATATACTCTGTGATTCTTTGATTCTCAGACTCTGAACTGAGAAAAGAGAAGATTGTCTCATTGATGATTGTAGGTTGTCAAATAACAGGATAGCTTTTCTCCTACTACTCTCCCACTAGTTTCTGTTTTTTTTTTTTTAAGTTTATTAGCAGATGGTCTTAATAGATAAAAGCTCTACTGAAGTTTAGAAAGGTGAATTCTGTATCTGTTGAGGTATATATATTGCTGTCACCAAGGGTAAACAAATCTGATGGCTAACTGGGATTATAGGAGGCAATGTCATACTGGAGATTGACATGTTTATCTGTAATGGGCAGTTACTTAATTATCTTTCTAACCCTTGGCTCCTCACCTCTGGGCATCACATCCTTTCCTTTGGAGAGGGAGAATATTTCCAGGAATACAATAGTTTTCTTCTCCAGTTCTCAGTATTTATCTATTTTTGTTTATCCTTCTGGGTTTGCATGAGTACTACCATTGGGTAACAGAAAAAGGCAAATTAGTCATTAACAGCCATAATTACTGAAAAATCTTGCAAATATTTTATAGTTGAAGGAGATGTCTAAATATTATGCAACAGAAAGCCAAGTAGCCTTTTATTACAAGGTTTATTTGCCTCAAATTATTTGACAGTTTGTAAAAATTTTGACCTGTTTTAGGTACCTCATTTGATTTTCTTTGTCCATTTTTCTTTCCACTAAGATCATCCTGAAAAACACCAACTAGGTAGACTGGTTCTTGAGAAATCAGATTCTGAAAACACTTTCTGTAAATTAACACTAAGATTAGTTCAATTTAAGTTTCAGTATTACAGGACTTTTAATCTATAGGAAATTAAGGAAAATGTACATGTATATGTGTGAACACTAATATATAATCTGTATACAAATATAAACACAATCAGTAACAAATTTCCCAAAACAATGCTTACTCTTATTATGATAAACCAAGGAATCTTGTGTTGTGGTTTATCACAATTCATTAAAATATACTTTGTGAGAACCCAATATGCTAATGGCCTATTAAAGCTTCATAATTTGAAAAACATGGGTCCACATTGTGACTGCTAATGATCTCTCTTAGTATCAATCTTATGTACAAATGACTTAAGCATTCCTCATCATTTAAGGGAAAACCATCATACTGCAGAAATTGTGCCATTGGACTATTGTTTCATAGTATAAGGACAATAAACTTTTAGATATTCACCCTCTCACACATTGTGGATCTTACTATAATTCATTGCCAAGATTAAAGAACACTTTGCCTCCAAACACACTCACACACACACACACACACACACATTGGTTTCACAGTGTCTTCCTGTAATGACTTTAATGGAAATTTAATGGAAATTGTGTGGTGGTATCAGTTATTGTCAAGGAATGAATTGCTCTTAGAGAAAACGTCAAAAGGTAAAAATCTTTTTAACTTTTTAATCTAATTAGTGCAAAATTAATACTATCATAAATTTCATCATAGAAAACTTAAAAGTATGGTTAAATAAAACTGAAAATATACCCACAATCATACCACCAAATAATAATTGTTAGTGTGCTGTGTTTTTTATATAGCATTTTTTCATGTATGCATATACATTTCCTTTAAACAATGGATTTTTACTCTTAATTTCTTTAATATTATTACTATTACCCAATAATCTATGTTGGAATAACTGCATAACATATCATTCCATGATGGCATCATCATTTGATCCCAGTTGTTGACTGTTTAAACATTTTAAAATTTTAAGTAGTATTCATCACAACTGCGTGTGCATTTGTATGCATGTGTGTCTGTGTTTCTGCTGGTTTCCAATTAATTCAGATTTATTTCTATGTTTAAATAGGGATTTTTCTAAAAACTAAATTTAATAATATACTGCTATTAGGGTCTTACTTTTTTATTGACCATATATTGTGATTCTGATTTTCAAAAAACAATAGGAGTTAGTTTTCCTTTGAGTGAGTATAATGAAAGAATGTCCACTGTTAAATGGACTGGGTCTTACTAAGTGCATATTAAATACAAAATAATGTTAACTACAAAAAAGATAGAATGTGTTTCTGTCCTCCTGTTGTCAAATGAGTATACTACAAAAGTGATTTCCTCAGCCACATATTATGTCCACTATGATCATTTTCAAACAAATCATTCAGTGAATACAATGGCAAAAAAAAGTACCCTAACAGGAAAGGTTTATTTAAGGTTCCTTTGACTATGAAAAGATAACACGATCACTACCACCACCATGCTTCAGATCAATAAGTTCAGAGATGCAAATAGAAGAGTTATTAAAAATTAATCTCTACATTAAAATGCCTGTGTGACTAATAGCAAGTAAAAAATATATGGTGTCATAAATCTCTGTACTGGCACTAAACCCCTCTTCTCATAAAAACATTGTGATTTGCATACACTGGTTATGCCTTGGAATTTATGAACAACAAATAGCAACATGACAGGAAGAAATATCATACTATGAAAGAAAAATGGAGAAAGCAGAAGGAATTTAAACAGCAGAATTGGCTCCAGGAGAAGATAGACCAACAGTAGATCTTTGATGCTCATGGTCTTGTTACTTTTCTTGGGATGTACAGTGAAAAGAAAATAGAGATGCTAAATTATTTTATTAATATAACTTTCTGATAGATGTTTTCATGTACTTTTTTCTTTTTCAGATCCTGTGTATTTATAGGGAGTGTTAGAGAAAGTCATGTGGTTAATTTAGGAAAAAGCTTACATATTGTAAAAAAAGGAAAAAAAAAGAAACATAGTGAAAGTTTGAGTGTCATAATTTTCTCATATAACTTTTTGTAGATGTGACTTATTATAAGAAAATTTTGAGCACATTGTTAAGACAGCATAGCTGCTAATGCATAACGGCAGAAGACAGCAGGACAGTAAAAAGGATGTGGTCTAACAGCATCGATTTGGGTTTACAAATGGCTTTCTGAATTATTCAATGGATCAGCTAAATTTTTTTAATCTTAATTGCAAGTGATTTAAATTCAACTCAAATTTGATATATAGAAGGGATATAAAATCAATTTATTTGCTATGAAACTGAAATAATTAATAGATTTTAGTTTCACAGTTATGGACTAACACCCAAGAAACTCTCCCAAATCAATTATCTTGTACTTCTATCTTTGCATTTTACCTTCCTCACATGATGTCTCCCAATAGTTCTAGCCTCACTTTCCTCCTTGTTCAACAGTGCTAACAATTCCAGGAAAAATGGTCTATCTTTTTCTGATTCTGAATATGAATCATTGATGTGTGTATTCTGGAATTAATCATAGGGAAAAAAATCTACTTTCAGAATGTATCTGGTCTGAGTCACATGTCACCCCTCAATTCAAAGTTTACTCAATTCTTCAGAAATTTATGGAGGAGTGAGAATGGGAAAACATGTTGATTACACAAAGGAAAATAAAGAAAACAATAAATATATACTACATGTAGTAAAAATAGAGGTTCATTGTATCCACAGTGTTGGCTGTCCAATATTTTCACGTCTTTTTTAAAACATACAGCTAAGAGCCATAGCAGAGTAGGAATGAAGCATGGCATTTCTGGTTGAAAGGTGACTCCAGCAAGCCATTGAGATGATAATGATTATGTTAAGATGTGCATTCAATTGGAGATTAGACCCCTGCTGTCCAACTTGGCTAGTCCCCAGAGAGTTCCCATTGGTTGGGGAAGTGCGGTAGGAGGGAATTCCAGAGGAGGGAATTCCAATTGAAGTAGTGTGTCCTGGGAGAAGGCAGCATGTGTGGGATTCCCGGGAGTTTTGGAAATAAAGTTTGTTCCTGCTTGAGTGGCTCGTGATTTTGTGCCTAGCCAAACTGCGGCATTTGGCAGCCTGTATGGGGAACACCTGAAGCTCAGAGGTAAGTGAAATTGCTCGCCCCTGAGGGAAGGCGAGAGAATGGGTGACCATTTCAAAAAACAATGTGTTCTTGTTTTGATTTATTTTGTTTTTGTTTCAAGCTGCCTATCCCTAGAACTTTCTCAGGCAAACTGGGAAAAATGGTTGTCTCAAGGTTTGAAGTTTTTCGGCCCTGAGGAAGAGATAGAGATAGACCACAAAAATACATTTCAAGAAAATAGGAAAATTTATACAATGATTTTTTGTTCCGTTTTTGTTTCATTCTGTTTCGGTTTTGTTTTGTGTTATCTTGTTGGGTTGCATTATCTTTATAGTAGATTAGAAATTAGTAAAAAACAAACCGAAAGAGTGTTAAGTAAATTGTTAGAGGTTCAGACCATGGAGAAAGACATTTTACATCAAGCAAAAGAGAAGGTCTCTCGAGCTAGTCAGACAGAGGAAGAAAATTTAAAGGAAAAGGGGCTATTAGGGAAAAAACTACAACAGGAGGCTGCTACTAAAACCGTTCTATCACCAGAGGGCATAATTCAACCAACAGCTCCACCTATAGAGACAGCTGAGTGGCCCTCAACTCCCATAGTTGATAGATGGGATCCTGAGACAGGACCTCAAAGATTAGCATGCCCTGTACTTGAGCAGGCAGGAGGGCAGCGAATTCACCGTGCTCTAGATTTCAAAACAGTGAAGCAGTTAAAGGAGGCTGTAACAACCTATGGTCCCCAAGCACCCTTCACTGTAAGCATGGTCGAATCCATTACCAACTTGGACATGACGCCAGCAGATTGGGCTAGCATGTGTAAATCTGTGCTAAATGGAGGACAATATTTGTTATGGAAGGTTGCCAATGAGGAATCTTGCACGGAGACAGCTAGGCGAAATGCAGCAGCCGGTTCCTCAAAGAAATCTAGATATGTTGTTAGGAAAAGGACCTTATGAAGGTTAACGGCAACAAATTGAATACAATCCTGCTATATATTCACAAATTGCTGCAGATGCAGTTAGGGCATGGAAGACTTTACAAGGACATGGAGATTTACAAGGTCAATTATCTTAGGTAATACAAGGAGCTAATGAACCTTACGCTGAATTTGTAGATAGGCTTATTCAAACAGCTACCAGGGTTTTTGGGGATACAGAGCAAGCAATGCCATTAATTAAACAGCTAGCCTTTGAACAAGCGAACAGATGGTGTAAGGAGGCCATTAGACCATGGAAACATGGAGATTTAAACACACATATCAAATTATGTAGAGACATTAATGAACAAGGGCAAGTCCTGGCAGCTGCAGTACAACAGGCTTTAGATGCCAGGCCAAAAACATGCTACAATTGTGAAAAAACAGGACATTTTAAAAGGAGTTGTCCCATAGGAGGAAGGGTTTAACAAAGCTAGGTATCAAAGGAGTAGATTACTGGGTATTTGCCCACGATGCCATAAAGGGAGACATTGGGCTAATGAATGCCATTCACAAACCACCATAGAGGGTACTCCATTATCAAAAAACGGACAAGGACCAGGTGTTTACCCATGATGTCGTGGAGAAAAGCACCAGACTCCATTGCCAAAAAACGGACTGGGGGGCCCAATGCTCTGGGGCCCACAAGCACAAATATACGGGGCAATGGAGGAACCCAGCAACACCATCAGGGTAGTGCCCAGGACACATTATCCATTAAATCCCTCATCAGACAAACCAGACGGAGCGCAGGGTTGGACATCTGCGCCTCTGCCAGAGCAGTACTAACTCCAGAGATGGGAGNAGCTCAAAAGGTAGAGCTTAATGCAGTATTACAAGCTTTTGTGATGTTTAAAGATTCTGTATTTAATTTATTTTATGATAGTCAGTATATAGTTAATGCTATAGTATCCCTTGAAGATGCTGGTAGGATTTCCTCTTCCTCTACTGTTTTCTTTTTGTTTTCCACTATACAAAGTCTAATCTATTTTAACAGGACAATGGAAAGGTCCTGACCCAGTGATTGTCTGGAGTCGGGGTTCTGTTTTCCATATATCATGTATGAGGAGTGCTCATGAAAAAATGGATCCAAATTTTTTTTTATTCACGTGATTTATATGGTTTAATTTAAATTAGGTAAACAGCTGTTGAGGATTGTTTTAAAATGTGAACAAATAAGGAGGTTAACAGATCTGTTTGTTTACTTTCACCTTTCCTTTACATTATATTTAATAATTCTGTTCAGGATAATGTAAATTGTTCATAAAATTGTTTTCTTAGTACCTGTTGGAATGTTACATAATTTTTTTTTTAGGCATCGTTGCCAGAATTCCTATCTTCATCCCAGTGCCGGTGAAGACAAAGATAAAACCAAACTACAGCTTCTTCGATAGTTATCACAACAAACTGTATAAACTGATACATCAATGAATAATAACTCAACAAGTAATGCTCAATCAAGGAGTTGATTTACTTTGGGAGAAAATGGATATATTGATAGATTCCTTTGCTTTGAACTGCTTGCAGAACTTGCCTGGACTATGTATCACTTGTATGCATTGTGAACTATCTGTTGGTGCAGCAAATTGTGGTAATGCTGGAGTATCTTTGCTGATGGTGTCACTGGTGGTACAATTTTTCAAAGGAGCCGTCAATTGGCTTAGTGTCCTGGCATTTCTGTATCCTCCTCCCTTCTGCTAGTGATGGTCTAAAATTTGGGGGCCAACAGAGGTGAGGCAAAGAACCTCACCCCCCCACACTGGCACCAAGGCCAAATTTGGGGGCCAAAATAGGTGAGGCAAAGAACCTCACCCCCCACTGGTGCATAGGCCTATCCACAAGTATGGCTGTATGCTGGACCGGTAGTCAGTGATGGGTATGATCCAATTGCAGTGGTACCAACCTAAGACAGGAGGCTGACGCCTTGAGGTCAGCTCATCTGATGATGGGTAAGGGCCATATGTAGTATTGGACAGCCTACCAGGCATGGTCCCTAAGCCACATGCTTGGTGCTTAATTAAACAGAAGGGGGGAGATGCTAAGAGCCATAGCAGAGTAGGAATGAAGCATGGCATTTTTGGTTGAAAGGTGATGCCAGCAAGCAACTGAGATGATAATGATTATGTTAAGATGTGCATTCAATTGGAGATTAGACCCCTGCTGTCCGCCTTGGCCTGCTACTTTGGAGCTCTGGAGGGACTCCCAGAGAGTTCCCATTGATTGGGGAAGTGCGGTAAGAGGGAATTCCGGAGGAGGGATTTCCGATTGAAGTAGTGTGCCCCTGGAGAAGGCCGCTTGCATGGGATTCGCTGGAGTTTTGGAAATAAAGTTTGTTCCTGCTTGAGTGGCTAGTGATTTTGTGCCCAGCCAGACTGCAGCAACATACAAACACCTTAAAAGTTCTGCAGTCAAATGAGACAATACACATTCAGTTGAAAATACAATTACCTCTTTTTCAAACAAAGAAATGATACCAGATATAAATTTCTTCCTGCAATCTAGCTCAAATCTTGGGTTATCTTTCATAGTATACATTGTTTCCCTTCATGGAATTGAGTAGAGCAACTCATTGTCTAAATGAAATAATCATTCATATCCACTATACCTAGTACATATTCTTGGGAAAAGTAATGAAGAAATACATACTCAGTAATTAAAACAAACACAAACAAACAGTGACAAGACCAACCATCCTGGGAAGTGCCATGGTAGTTTGTCTAATATAGAAACAGAAAAAAAATGCATAATCCCATATTCAAAAGTAACATGGGATTTAAAAAGTATACGTACTTTTCAGTCTCTAACTTCTTCCAAATTTAAGCGATGATGGCCTCTTTCTGCTCAGCTTCACAGTTCTGATCCTTTGTTCCACAGTTAATATAAGAGAGAATGGAGAAGCTTACAGACAAGAGTAGCCCTTATTTTAGTATACAGGTATATCATTTTGGTCTAAAACATATCTTAAAAGTGAACACAAGCCCACCCAACATCTAAGTGTCTTCTTCTGACCCTCTAGAGAATTCCTTATTTTACAATTGACCTATTATTTTTACCTGTTATTTTTTGTATTTTAGAAGCCAATTTTATCTGCATCTCTGTCAGCCTGAGCAGGGCCACCAAGACAGATTTTTATTACTGTATTTGTTTATTTTGTTTTAAATATAAATGCAGAATAGGCTCACATTAGAAAATCTGAAAAGTATGTAAATTCATAAAAAAGCAGGGAAAAAGATTTTCATCCATACAATTGAGAGAGAAACAAAGATATCATTTTATATATCTATTTCATCTTGGATTCTTATTGTTCTTGTATTACCAAATTTACTTTTTGAACTGTTGATGGCCTATTATTTATAGTTAATTTCATATATTAAGAATTGTCTGACTTCAAGCAATTTTGTGATACCCTAGCTTAAAATAATTTCCAAAGAAATCACACTTTAAAATTCCCAAAAGCTTGATCATATGCATTTTGGCATGCACATTTCTTAAATATGCATAATTAGAATAAACAAAATGAAGAGTTAGGGCAAAGTGTGTATATAACAGTGTTGATTCCTATAATATCTATAATTAGAGAATGCTTAAAACTAAATGTCCATAAAAAGTGCTTAATCAACTATGATACTCTATATGTAATAAAATTTTAAAATATAGTAGATAATTTTATATTGGCAATGGCTATCACAAAACTATATATTGTTGCCTGCAACATTCTGGTTGAAAAAGCAGCCTATACAGTTCTATCTTACTCTAGGTAATGGGTTTTAAAAGTATATGTACTCTTCCATCTCTAACCTCTTCCAAATTTAAGCGATGATCACCTTTTTCTGCTCAACTTCATAGTTCTGATCCTTTGCTCCACATCTGAACTTTCTCAAATTAACCTCCTTAATACTGACCTTTTTATTTCTTTGGGCTCTCCCTGTTCCTTATGTCTTGCTAACTATATTTATATTCAGCCATATTCATGCTTGTGAGTCCTACCAGGCTACTAGCTTATCTGTTTGGCACTGCTTCCAGTCTTGTAACAACTTGCATAGGAGTTTATCTTCAGAATTTCCTATAATTACTACAGATGAGGAGGACAGAGGGAAGAAAGGGGAGAGGTTGATCAATGGGTATTAATTGACAGACAGGGGTAAGAATTTCTGATGTTCTATTGTACAGTAAGATGACTATAGATAATTGTAATGTACTGTCTATTTCAAAATGCTAGAAGATTTGAAGATTTGCATAAATATGTTTAACCAGACCTAAACATTACACAATATATACATATGTTGAAATATTACATGGTACCCTATAGATACATTCACTTTTTCTGTTTTAATGTGTCAGTTAAAAACAAATTTAAAAATTCGATTTAATTAAACCATATAAAATAATTTAATAACCAAAGAGATTGGACCAATGCTTAGTTATTAACTCATTATCAGCAGTAACTTTGTAGCATAGTTATTTGGAGTATATTTCAATTAAGAAAAACATCAGGGCAATCTGTAATTCTACATAGATGGCCAAACAAGCTGAATATTCCAATTCAATAGTTTGTGACATTCACGCTATGTTCTACACACGTCTATCTGAAATTAAGTACTTAGTGTCAGAGACAAATGATGAAATTCACTAGGAGGACACATTTGTTTCAATCTCACCTTCAGACATGAAGGCCAGCCTACACAGTGGACGTCATTTGATAACTTCATATTAATGCAATTTTATATTTAACAAACTGGACTTTATGGGCTTTAAAACAAACAAACAAACAAAAATGCTCTGTAATCTTTCTTTTATCTTGGCTTCCTCACATAGCCTATATCTTATCTAATCAGTTTCAGTTATCAAGGCCCAATATCATTTTTTTTTTAAATTTTGAAAAGTCAACTCATGCTTATATTCAAGCTTCAGTCTCTAAATCAGTTTATAATCCTCCCTACAATCGGAGAATGACTCAGATTGTACAAGAGAAGGGACAAGTGATTATCTAGGTATTAAAACTCTTGCTTTCACTCAGTTGTTTCTCCTTCCTGACTCATTGTGCTGACCTCAGATTGTGATGTGAGAGGAGTGCTCTTGAGGGCAAGGGTATGGTAGAATCAGAAAAAAAAAAAAAAAGAAAAAAAAAAACTTGCTCATCTGCTGCAGTTGTGATCTAGCCACGACATATTTCAAATGTGAATGAAAACAAAATTGTCATTCTCCCTCTCATTGACTCATGGTTTTCCTGATGGAGGAATAATGCATGCATACAAAAGTCATCAATGCCTATTAAAAGCACTGCCCAATGGCTGAGGGAGAAATTAGGATGAACTTATCAGGTTGGTAATATCCAAACCATTGATGTATCTCAACATCAAAAAAAATCAGGAATTCCAAAATATCTTTGGTCTCCTCATACACCAGTGGAGAAGGTATACAGTGTCTATATGCAGTAGCATTAAACAAATAGGCTTGATTTAAGCCAGTTTTAAATCTTAGCTCATATTTTTTTAGTAGAACCTCCATTATCATTAAATTCATCATTTTGACACAGAATCTGATTCATTACTTTATTTGGAAAATTATTAGATTCTTTTATGCAAAATCTTTCTTAGTATATGAAGTATGATTCAATATATCATAGGTTTAGCTTAGGAATCTGCATATTAAGAGATCCTGAGATATTTCTGATGCATTTGTGTATTGGACCTTATTTTGAGAAATGAAGCCTTAAGCATTCTCTATTAAATTAATTGTACTTGGCTAAATTGCTTTTCATTTTCTTTATTACATTTTTACCCCTTGAATTTGTCCATCTTGTTTCAATATTCATCTCAGCAGCTCTCATTTTTCTGGTACCCAAATAAAAAAACTCCCAGGGTGTATGTCAGCTGCTGTCTCTCTGTGGTCATTTAGAGTTAGACTGTCATCAATCTGCTCTTTAACATAATGCTATCTAATACTTGGAAAATATTAGGTTGTTCTAAATGTCAAGTCAAACCACAGATTCAGATTGTTTTTGTGTTCTCTTTTACTTTTGGACTTTACCTCAAATTACTATTCTTTATATTTTCCTTTCTTTTAGAATATATCCATTTTACATTATTGGTCTCCTCATACATAAGAAGGAAGTTTTTATTCTCAGTGAGTTATTTTTTAGTTAGAAATCTGAGGATCTGTAAAGAGTTGATTCATACATTTAGTGACATTGATCAAATTCAAACCACATATAGGGTACTATTCCTGTGCTCCTAAAGTATTTGCTTTTCTTGCATTTTTTATGCAATTGAAAAATCAATGTTTATCAACTTGATTAATCAAGTGCCATAACAATTGGTGATACTCTTAAATGCTTCACAGATTATATTATAAAATTCTTTTAATCATGCTTAAAATTTTATATTTGAAGCAACTGAATAAGACAAACACAAAGGCATTTAGATGACTTCATTTTAAATGATATATAAGTGCATCTTTAAACAAACTTTCTACATATTTGTTATTCGGTTTTTATTAGGCTATCATGAGAAATTTTATTTCAACTGAAATTAAACACCTCTCAGGCAGTGTCTCATTATAAATATTTTCTTCTTACTCAAGATGATAAGTTATATTTGCACTATTCAAATACCAAAGCTGGTTGGGCTACTACCTAGGTCTAAGAAATTTTTAGCATTAATCTGCCCCTTATAGGGAACATTTCGGAATTATTTCTTAAATAATAAATGAACACTTGAGCATATGGAAATTAAACCAGCTTTATTTATATGGCACTTGATATCAATGAAACCATACTGGCTTTATGAGGTATTCTTGTATTCTTAACTAGTTAGTTAGGTGTTCAGTCTCTAATTATTTAGGTTGTAGACCTTTTTTGTAAAAGCAATTATCATTTTATTTTATTTAATGAGGAATTATCCATTTCCTCACCATGTCAATTTTTACATTAAATAATTTCCTCTCTAAATTGGTTCTGGTTTTGATATTCAAAACTGGATCTACAATTCCTTTTTTATAAAAGTTCACTTTATTGATATTGTTTCAAAATTGCACTTTCAGTGGAACTGGGAATCATCATATTAACCATGCACCACAGAGCCAGTTGAAACATTTCTTTTACACAATCTGTCTTTATGAATAGCAGATAAAACTCATGTATAGGGAGTGGCAAAACCACCTGTGACTTGTTTGTTTTATGATTTTAAATTTTGCAACGCAGCATTTATACTACAACAAGAAACAAGTATTTCAAATTGTATTATTTCATGCTATTTTATTTTTTCCCATATGTATTCTTATTACATGAAGGGAAATAAAAATAAGCAAAAAAATGCAGCTTGTGTGCCTGTTCAACACTCAGTTGGTGATCAGTGAACATATGTTGAATAAATTTTCTTTAGAACCACTATCAAGAATAATCAGGAGTATAAACACTGGTGGCATCAGCATGTTTATTATTTTCCTACCATTAGTGTGTGCATTTATTTATTTATTGCAGGGGTGCTTACTGACACTGTGCACTAAAGCACCATTCAAAATGTTGGTGTATCGAGTAGATAGACTTCCTCTGGGAGTTTCCATTTTAATGTCTGAGTATTGGTTATGTCATCCTACACTGGCTTTATATAACCCCTGCTGTCATGTAAAAGGTTCCAAACCTACCAGGAAACATGTAACAAAATATTACTCCTGAGTATATAATTCACATGTTAATAATCTCTAATAATTAATGGTTACACTAACTGTCCTGGCAATTGCAATGCTAATTTATGGTATACAGAAAATTTCAGCCCAGCAATGTGTTCCACTTACACGTCAATTTAATGATAGCCTTCTTCCATTGTTTATATAAGTGCTGGGATCAAACATTCTGAGTTGCTGAATTTTTGAGGACAAGAGGACCTTAAAGGTCTTTACTATTGCAGCCAGAGTCATGAAGTGTGGTACCTTTTGAGGCTGTGGATGTTATCCACATGGCTCATGGTCTGACATCAATTAATACTCATCATACAAATATTTGTTCATGTGACTACTGGGAAATAGTTTGTTTACCTTATTTATTACAAATTATATATCATAGTGACTTCTTTGGTTAAAATATTTTGTTTCTTTTAGGTGAAAGGTGGATTATTTTAATGGTCTATAGAGTCTATAAAAAGAAATTGAAAATAGTTTCTCAATAAATATATCTATGAGTACAATGTCCTGGCTCCAATTCTCAGGTTTAATGGGTTTCATATAAATCAACATACCTGAAGTACTTGGGTCCTATGGATAATTCATTCTTCATTATAGGCATGTTTATATTTCAATATTACTTCTCCAATCTTCCTTTAATGAAGCATGGATAGACATAAAATGAGTAAAACAAAAATTGTCTCATTGTCCTTCTTCAATGTTTCCTTCCTGACACTTCATCCCTTTTCAAATGGTGGCATATATATTTTTCTTTACTCAATATTACTTTACCATTTAAATAATTCTATTGATTTCTGAAGTCTTTCAATCTAAACTTTCAATGCACTAAGTCATCCTTTACATTCATTTTGCTATTTATTCTTTATTTGAAATATTTCTACTTTAAAAAGATCACACTTCCATTCTGAGTATATTCAAAAGCACATTTTAAATGTGTTGTCTTTCTGCTACAGTGGGGTATGGTGGCACATACCTGTAATCCCAGAGGTTTGGGAGGCTGAGGCAGGAGGATTGCAAGTCAAAGCCAGCCTCAGCAACTTAGCAAGGCTCTAAGCAACTCAGGAAGACCCTGTTTCAAAAAAAAAAAAAAAAAGTTAAAACAGGGCTGGGGATGTGGCTCATTGGGTTAAGCACCCCTAGGTTTAATCCCCATTACATAATAATAATAATAATAATTACTGCTGCTTGTGGTATATATGGTTCAAATTTTGCTTGTTTATTTAATAGTGCTTATCCTTTTCTGATCTATGAACTTATGTTTCTCTCATAGGACTTGGCTTCATTTCGCAATGTTCATTAAGAATAGGTTAAATGTCAAGCTCTGTGTTGCACCTCTCTGTGTGCACTCAAGGAGAAGATAGAAAAGATCCTGGATGGAAGCCTTGGGCAACATTGAGCACTGTACACAACTCTTGCATATTGACCACCATGAAGTGGTGGTTCACATTTAAGACTTCCACCTGTTCTTTTTCAAAATATTTACAAAGCATTTAAGCAAAGATGATTTCTTCAGGAGGCCATCAACAAGTCATGGAGGTTCAAGTGCAAGAAGGTAGAGGGGGTAAGCAAAAGACTCAGGGAGGCTGGAAAACCTCCAATGATTTTAACTAGTTCTTCTCATCAGAAAGAATTTTACCTGTGGTAATATTGTACCAGGGACATGCTTCAGCTGAAATTTTTCTGGGTTTCTGATGCAAAGGGGCAAGTTTCAATCTTCTACAACAATGTAGGGGAAAGACAAGAACAGAAATTAATTTTTTTTTCCCTGTTAAGAACTGAATATTCATGTCACACCAAAATTTATATGCTGAAGTTTTAAATTCCAGTGTTGCTATATTTGGAGATAAATCCTTTGTAAAAGTAACTAAGATTTAATAAAGTCATAAAGGTAAAGTCCTTATAAGATAAGTTCAGTGTCCTTATAAGAAGACACGTGTCAGGAAACACCAGGAAGCAGAGCACTGTCTCGTTGTCTCTCTAAGCATATTGAAAGAAAGGTCATATGAACAGCAGAGTTCATGTGAGAAAGCAGCCATCTGCAAGTCAGGAACAAAGTCCATGCCAGGAACTGAATCAGCTGGCACCTTGATTGTGGACATTTTAGCCTGAAATGTTTTGGAAATAAACTCTTCTTCTCAAGCCACCCAAGCTGTGATGTTTTGTTATGGAAGCATGAACTGGCTAATACATTCCCCTTCTTGTCTTCCAATCTAGAATGCCACAAACACTAGCTCCCAGCAGTCTTTGATCTTCCCAGTGGCTTTTTATTTTTTATGTTTCTTTCTCAATTCATGAGTCCCACTTGTATTTATAGCTACTGTTGGTTCTGCTTGCAGGAGGGGATCCAGCTTCCAAGCTAGTTCTCCATCCTGTCAGTGCCCTTTGCCTCTTCCACATGCATAATGTGAAGATCATATGGCCCTGATAAATTATTGAGTGTGATGATGAAATATGCCTCTGTTCTTGCCAGAAGCAAACACTTCAGCAACCCAGAGACTTCAGGGTGCTGTTAAAAGGTCTGACCAGCATGAGTTTTGCACTTATTATTATTATCCTGATTAGGAGGATGGTTGGTTTTTTTTATGTTTCTCAGAAAACCCATCTTACTTAAGAACCATGTATGAAAAACATTCTGAAAATATAAATTATTCTTCAAGCATTATGTGTACAAAGGGACCGTATGACTTTTATAACATAATGGTTATACATAGAATTTTAAAATGTGAAATGAAAAGTTGTGTTTTTAACTAGTAAACTCCAGAGGTTTCATTGGGGAATTAAAGTCACCCTAACTCTTTGTCATTAATGTAGGAAATATGTCACTCCTCCAGAGTTCTAATTCATAATACTTTGCATAGCAGTCCCTTACTGAGGAGTATTGTGTTTTCAGGCCACAATTCCATTTTTGTACTAAAGCACAAATCGGTATAACGTTTGTGTACTTTCTTTGGATTGCTAATGAATTCCTCTCTATAGTTAAGGGATATGAATGTTTAAGTCAATATAATTCAGAACCTTCATGTTATTTGAATATAAACAGATTCTGAGTTTGGGCCGTTATCTATAGTGAGACAAATAACCATCAGTGCTATTCATTAATTGATACTTATTCACTGAAAAATGCTCATTGAACAATTACAGTGTGTCATACACTTTTCCAACTAGTGTTTTGAATATGAAAATGTGTAATATATAGAATCCTGCCTTCCATGGGTTAATAACAGGGAAATTTATGTAGTGAGGTCCAGTATATACAAAAATGTACAATGCTATCATTATTTAGAATATTAATATTCTAAAAAATATTTGAATTATTATTCTAAATGATATTTAATAATAATTACATAAAATGAAAGTATTAAATATTCAGAGAAGACTTGAACTAGGAAAGTCGTAAATTTTCCAAATGGAGAAGTTAAGGAAGAAATTCTTTTGAGCAGAAATAGTAACTGCAACACAGAGTGTTTTACTAATGGGGAGAAAAAAAGAGGAGGGAACAAAAGAAAGAAATGAAGGAAAGAAATGGGCAAAACGAAAAGGATGTAAAGAAAGTAAAACAGAAATGGAAGGAAGGAGGGAGGGGAAAAATAAGGAAGGAAATTGAAAAGGGAGTTTGTGGGAATAACGGGAAGTTCTATGTGCAGAGATTAGATGAGGATTTTAGCATAGAAAATTGACCTGCACATAAGAGTAGTTGCATGCATGGTGTGATTATGGTTTAAGAAGAATGTAACTAATTAACTAAAATCTAAGTGAATCTTGAAAATGGTCAGCCTAGATAAAAAGCATGTGCCTGAAATTAGGGGATATTCCTGAGTGGAATGGAAAATTGAGTGAAGTTTGTAGGAATTAATTTAGAAAATGGACAAGGAAAATATTTCCTTGAATTGAGTAGGTACTATAATAGTTTGGAGGCACATATTGGTCAATGGCACTCTGTTTTACAAAGTCTAGACACAGTGAAATATAGGATAGGGGTGTGATTTAAATTACAGGCTGATAAATTTATTCTGGACATGGGTCAATTTATAGCATCTCATCCACTATATAATTCTCAGTTCCAAGAATAAGCTTTAAGAAGAGTCTGAGTATCATTTTGCAAGTAGAAATGCTGTGTGTAAATGTAACCTCTGAAATACGTGAACACAAAATATACCTTTTTAAATATACAAATGTTTAAATACATTTTCACTATCAAGGTAAAATCATGATTCAAGGACAGGTTTGCTGATAACTAGGATAAATTAACGCACATATTTAAAAATATTGATGTAATACTAGTCTTCTCTTTCTCACCTTATTTTTCAATGAAGTTCAATGAAGACCTATACTAAGAATTTTGTTCCTATTTGTTTTCGTGAACATAAGCAAACCACTTTATCTCACCATCACCACTTATAAAATAGAAATTATAATAGTAACTTTTCTTAACACATAATAAAAGTGCATGAAATGTAACACTTTAATAACTTTTATACATTTAAAATTTTAAATACTGTCATTACTTATCTACCTTTGTCTTGCAGAGTCTGAACTTTTCATGAAAAACTAAGTTTTGCTGCCCCAAAGCAGAGAGACTGTGCAGGTTTCCAGAAACCCATTTCTGTAACTGTTGTCTCAGCTTCCTGCCTTCTCCCATGTGTAACTGCAGACTGCCAGACTTGAACTGGAGGTAGGCATTATTTTCAGACCTGTAAGTACTCTTCCTGCTAGAAGGATCTTTCTCTTTTATGGCAAAATAAATTTTTATCCCTAAGCTAATGGTCAGATATAACTGAAGTCCCCTCTGGTTCCAAAGCAAGAAAATTTTCTTCTCAATCATGTCTCAGGATCACCATGACTATGCTAGGTACATCTGTAAGCAATCTTGTCCTATATCATCCGGGTCACCCTTCTATACCATTAGAATTCAGTTGTTCTTGACACTTACTTCCTAACCTTTATCATCCTTGTCCATCACAACAAGTTCAAAAACATTAAGTTATTTATTTTTTCTTTCACCTCCATCCCTCCTTTTCATCAAGGTACATGTTCTCTAAGGGACTTTAAGTTTTGTGTGTGCATGCAAAAGTCATTTTAATGCTATTTAGTTTTGTGTCTCTAAACTCTAGTACAGTTTTTAGCATATAGTGTGAGCTTTGTGAACTGTTGAATGAATGCTGAAGGAAGGAAGGAAGGAAGGAAGGAAGGGAGGAAAAAAGGAAATAAGTCTTTTATCTTTTAGCCAGTTGGAAATTGAAGATGTGCAGTAGGTTTTCAGTGGTAATTTAATAAGCTTTAAACATATTAAGTTCACACTTTCTACTGTGCACCAAGGAGGATTGTTCAGTGGGAACTGTAACTATGAATCTGGGTGTCAAGAAAGAGTTAGCTACAGTGACTTCAAATATAATAACTGATTTTTACAACAAATACATGGATAACAGAGAGGAAGATGCCTATTGTGAATCTATGTAATATAATTTTATGAGAAAGCAATTAATTTAAAACTTGTACTCGTTATTTTAACTAGCATCATATAAATAATACAAAAGATGAAATCACCATGATCAACATTCAAAACTACTGATATTGTATGTTATTTGTCATTAACAAAAACTTAACCAAAATATTTCTGTTTTGTTGAGCTTCTGCTTTGAAGAGATTCAATCCTATAAGGTACTTGGTTTGCGGAAAACCAACAGTTGTAAGTTGCCTGCACCAGCTTGGAAGTGACAGCCACATTTGTAAAAGGCAATCATATTCATACATAGTATTTTCTCCAGTTTGTCTTGAACGTATTTTAGAACTTTAATGCATTCTATTTATTGTTTGAAAAAAAAGAGTAGGAAAGTGAAAAATAAATGCAAAGATAAATAATTCTCAGAGTCTTTTCTATAAGGATATAAGCATAGTCCTACCAACCATTTGTACATGTTTCTATTCTTTGATCGCATTTATACTCTTTATTCAAAATAACTTGGATGTGCTTGATTTGGAATTGTCTAAAAAGCACTGCATTCTCGTGTGATATTCTCTACTTGGCCTATGGACAAAATAACTTTGATTTAGAATGAAATAAGAGTTTATTTTCATGGAAAATCACTTGGAGACGTGTATCAAATTAGTGTAGGTTATTTTAAGTAGATAAAACTTACCAAAGAAGAGTGTCAAATTTATTGTGGGCTTACTGAATGCTTTAAATTATGCTAAGCATTTTACTTTTAATGACACAAGAGTTTAATAAATTTAAAACTTTATATAGGAAAACAAAGATACAGAAAGGTTATGTGGATTATAATATTAAATACCTGTTAAGAATCAAACTCAGGTATTCTGATTATATGTATATGCACACACACAGACATAAAAATATACATCATATAATATATATATATACTTATTCACTATATATATTTACCATTGGTGAAACCCAGTGGAAGACATTATGGCAGCCCAAGTTCAATTGAAGAATGCTTAACAATATGATATGGTAAAGCAAAGCAAAAAAAAAAAAAAAAAAAAAAAAAAAAAAAAAAAAAACAGCAAAATTTCTTTGTTATACATGTATAACAATTGACTTCTTAACTGTTAACCCTCAAAATGATGTCAATAGGTAGAATTTCATGCTGTACTGTACATGTGGTATGAAACAGATTGTTGGTGTTTTCATATTCCCCAATCCCAGAAGGATTGTTTCAATCTGAGTGAGCAGGTACTTGCACCTTCCCTAAATCAAGCCAGCAAATGGGAGAACTGCAGAAGGCAGGGCCCAGAGCGGCTTGGCAGTTCTGCACAGACTTTTAAAAAGCCAGTGTGTTCCTTTTGGCCTTTCTAAAAGACAAACACTTTGCAGAAAAGCTGTGCAGTAAGGGAAACTATCAAAAATCATTCTTGTAGAACAGTGAGGCAGTGAGGCAAACACTATCTCCCTCGTGGTTTTACAGTCTGTAATAGAAATTAACAGTGCCATCTGCAGCCCGATTATGCACTTTAAGATCCCTGCATGGTTTATAGCATGCATTGTGGTATATAGTAGCAATTTTTGCTAAGCTAGTCACAGTTATATTTGTTTCCAGAAAATTAAAAGATCCTAAGGACATAAAGAATAACAAGACAAAATAGGAAGAGAAGCCATGTGCACATAAAACAAAACAACAACAAACCTTAATCTAGGTTTATCTGACATTCTCTAAGCCACTGGTATCAATTCTTTTTTGACTCCCTCCCTTCTTTACCCTACTTTATAAATAAATTTTGTGCTGCTCAACTAAATTATATTATCTGCTCCAGTGTTCTAAGTTAGCAATTTATTCCATATGTTCACCATCTTTGTGTGAAATGTGTCCCTGAATTTTCTATTTGCACTTAAGCTCACTAATTATTGAAGATGGTCGAACACTCTGGCTAACTAGAACAGGAGGAAAGGGCCTGGTAACTCCATCAATGATTCACATCCTAAACCACAGATTTTTAAAAAATCATAAGGAATTCTCTTGGAAACTCATTTTAAAATTAGTTAATTTGGTTTACAAGTTATGCCAGGAATTGCCTTCTCACCAATGTTTATCTACAATTTAAAAATTAAAATAGAAACAGATGCGTCTGGGTGTATTGCTACCTGTCTCCCATAGACATATCATAAAATTTTCATATTAATGTATATTTGCTTAACAGTTCTAGCTCAAAAGACAAGATAGAATATATAACATATATGTGTGTACATATATATATTATATATATCATACAGTGCATACATAGATATGTATGTATGTTTATGCACATATGTCAACATGCTTTCTTGAGAATGGGAAAAAAACTAATGCTTACTGACCTTCTACCTATAAAATAACTTAACGGATATTTTCTCAGGTTATCTAAACCTCATAATAATTGTCAAAGGGAAAATTATCAACCATCACTTTCTAAATAAGGAAAAGGAGACCCTAGAAATTTGGCATATTTTTAAATTTTTTAATAATTTATTTTAATTAGGTACATATGAGAGAAGAATACATTTTGATTCATTGTACACAATTGAAGCACAACTTTTAATTTCTCTGGTTTTACATGATATATTGAAGCACCATAAGTGCAATCATACATCATAGGGTAATGATGTCCATCTCATTCCACCATCTTTCCCGCCCCCACTCCCCCATCCCACCCCTCCCTCCACTTTGCCCTAACAAAGTTCCTTCATTTTTTTTCCCATTCCCCATCCCTCTGTATGGATCAGCATCCACTTATTAGAGAGAACATTTGGCTTTTGGCTTGGGGGGATTGTCTTACTTCGCTTAGCATGATATTCTCCAACTCCATCCATTTACCTGCAAATGTCATAGTTTTATTCTCTTTTAATGCTGAGTAATATTTCATTGTGTATATATACCACAGTTTCCTTATCCATTCATCTATTGAAAATGTTTAACATCTCTAATAATTAGAGAAATGGAAATCAAAACTACTCTAAGATTTTATCTCCCACCAGTCATAATGGCAGTTATTAAGAATACAGACAATGATAAATGTTGATGAGGATGTGGGGGAAAAGGCACACTCATACATTGCTGGTGGGAATGAAAACTGGTGCAATCAATCTGGAAAGCAGTATGCATATTGCTTAGAAAACTTGACCCAGTTATCCCACTTCTTGGTCTATACCCAAAACACTTAAAATCATCACACTATAGTAATGCAGCCACATAAATGTTTATAGCAGCTTAATTCACCATAGCTAAGCTGTGGCAATGTTTTGATCAACATTATGGTTTCTATTCCTTTAAATCAAATATCTCCCATTGCTCTCTGGTACTCCAACTATTCTGAGGTTTCAAACACAGTGAAAGGGAATTATCTTCTTTGATAAAGGTGGGCTTTTGGATAGGGTAGATAAATGCAGGTATATGTTACATGCTAACACTTTGAAGTCATTTATCTTAGTAATCATAGATTACTTAGTTGTTAGTTGTTAGAGTAAGTGAGAAACTAAAAGTAATCATCATAATCTTGAAGACAAAGGAAATCAAAGTTTTTTTTTTATATTTGCAAAAAGGTATCAAAATTATGCTAGAATTTTTTCAAATGCAAAGAAAAATAGCTGATGATACAATATTGGTGGCAAGTCTCAATAACCAGTTTTTAATTTCTACCTTTACTTTTCAAATCTAAGACTAACAACTCTATTACTTATGTCAAAATATCTACTCTATAGTAGTTAAATGCTGTCTTGAGAGCAGACTGGCTCATGAAAATGATATATTTAGTGACACTGTTATATAATATTGTGATACAGAAGTGATTTTTGATTGCAAAATAACCTTGCTTGATTGATATTTTTTTAAATAAGGAAACATTCAAATACACTAAATGAATTTCTGAGGCCAATATGAAAAATAAAATGTAAACTTCGTACTTAAATCCAGGTGGGTTTGCTTCAAAAAACAGCTTTCCTTTTTATGATACATGTACTTTCTTCATTTATTACCAAATGAAATTTTACTAACATTGTGTAAAATTTCCCCTCATTTACTTGGAAGAATGGCTGTTATATATTCTAGTAAGAATCATATATCATTTTCAAGGGTCTAGTTTTACTTTGTTGCAATATGAATTTTTAGATAGAGTTTTTCAGTAGTTTTAATTTTCTTTTAATAATAATTTAAAATATAATCACCATTTTCAGCTCTGGGAAGAGTATGTGATCTTTCCCCTAATATTGTCAAATTATGAATACAGGGAGTATATATGTTAATTGGAATAAACTATTAATTATTCATCTTCTATTTCATAATCTTTGTTCCCACATTTTTTATCACTGAGGCATATTTTACATTCAATTATGTGTAAAGATATTTTGATCCGGTTTGGTTAGTTCTTTAAATTTTATACCACAAAGTAAAATATAAAACAGTTAAAAACCCAATAGTCCCTCATTCTTATTTCCTAGGAAATTCTTATAATCATTCCCTCATCCAAGACACACTATCTGATTCCTCACATTAGATTAGGTGAACCTGTTTTTCATATAGATGTTGAATTAGCACGTTAGCACTTTTTATGCAGGTTTTTATCTCAACATAATACTTTCAGAAATTTCATGTATCAATAAGTTGTTATTTTTTATTACTGAGTAGTTTTCCATTACATGAATGGAATACACGACAATTTTATTTTCCTCTTATTGCAGTTTCTGGGGTTTAGGAGTTATGTATAAATCTTCTACAGACAATTTAATACAAGTCATTTTGTGGACATACGAATTATGTAAAAAGTGAAGTTGCTGTTATAGAATATGTGAATGATTAATTTGAATAGAAACCTCCAAATAGTTACCCCAAATAGTCTTATTTCTTACCCACTAGCAGTGTATGAGATTTTATATTGTTTAATTGTTAAACTTTTTAAAATTTTCATTCTTTTCCTTTGAATTTGAGTCAATATAGTGAATATTTATTGGCATTCTAGTATTATTTAAATTCATATTTTCTTAATAGCTAATAACAAACTTCAGTGTTTTTGTTAATTTTATGACCAATCTTTCTATTAGACTATCGTCTTTCCAATTTTGTAGGTGTTCTTTGCATTCTCTAAAAACACGTCCACTGTCAAGTATGTGCATTGTGACTTTTTTGTCACAGTTTATGACTTGATTGTTCATTTTCCCAGTGATGACTTGTTTTTTTTTTCCTTTTACACAAAAGTTTAAAACTTGTGATGTCCTACAAGTCTAACTAAATGTAAGAATCCTGACTTATTTCATTTTTATCTTAATAACCTTGAACTAAATAAACATATGTTAAGTATCTATTAAATAAATAGTTTGAGTTTCCTTGTTGGTTTAAAATTAATGACCACCCTCCAAAAAAAAATATTTAAGTTTTTCAAGGCACAAACGTATATTCCAGTGACTCTGGGGGCTGAGCCTCTGGAAGCTGAGGTAGGAATATCACAAGTTTAAGGCCAACCTAGCCTACTATATGAGACCATATCTTAAAAACTAAAAAGGCCTGGAGATGTAGTTCACTGATATTGTGCTCCTGGGTTCAATCCCCAGTACCGCCCTCCCCAATTTTTTTTCACATATTCATTTTCATGATTGCATTTATTTTGGAAAACAGATTGTATCAGTCTAAAGAGACAAGGTTTTACTGTGATGCAACAGCAACAAACTCCCAATATTTCTGAGACTTATGAAAGTTGAGGCCCAATTTGTTTTTTTCAAAGTTTTCATTGCAGGTTCATTGCTAATCTGCTCCTTGTGTCTTCATAGGGATGCAAAAGCAGTTGTCATTAAAAGAAGAAATGAAAGAATATGGCAGATTATCAACTAGCACTTTTTAAAATTTAAATTCAGAAATGAAATAATCATTTCATATTTTAGGATTAAATATGCATATTCTTTGATAAAAATTCCAAGTCATCCTAGTGATATTTGTGTTCCATATGCATTTTCAAAGGAATATTCAATGAAGTTTATTATTCTAAGTTGTCTAACAATTGGTCAAAAACATGCTTTTTAAAACTGTAATATATCTATATAAACATATAGATATATTAAAACTATAATTTGACTATCATTTAAGCAATGCTGTAATAGCTACTTGACTATCATTAAGCAATCTGTAAATGCTGATAGTATTTCAGTTAATTTGTTGACTAATATCTGCTTTGATGATGAAAGAGCCAATTATTCCTTTGCATTCAGAGAATGACTCTTGCTTTATAACTACAGCATAAGCATAGTATGAACTTCTTGCCACTGAATTGTTCCCTTCAAAAATTCATGTGAACATGGGATATAGAATCAAAACATGGAACACATAAATTGAAAAATTTTATTCCTTATATATGTTCCATCTTTGTTTTGAAGATCTGTTCTGTGTCACCTAATATTATCCAGCTTGTGTGATGCTTGTACAATGTGCTAGGTGTTATGATGACTTTCTTGTGAAATTTTAACTCTAACAAACTTATGAGTTAAACACTATTATCCCACTTTTTTCATGTAAAACTAAATATGAAAGAGGTTATATACCTCACCTAAGTTTACATTATAAGTTATAAAACGAGAATTCATATTCAACCCCAGGTATTTTGGACAGCAAAGCTCATGCTTGAAATCAATGCCCACAAATTACCAAGGAATCCTACCGCTCTTATGATTTGGATGGTGCAGAAGATAGCATGGATTTTTGTCAAGCTCTCAACTGATGTTGATGCTTCTAGTTCTCACATCTACCTATTTTTAAAAAATTCTTTCTCTCTCTCTCTCTCTCTCTCTCCCTCTCTCTCTCTCTCTCTCTC
>NW_026000101.1:25613819-25657144 GCF_001458135.2 Marmota marmota marmota
TCTCTCTCTCTCTCTCTCTCTCTCTCTCTCTCTCTCTCTCTCTCTCTCTCTCTCTCTCGTTCCCCACTCCTTATACCTCACCCCCATCATCTCTACTGAGGTCAGTTCACATCACACACCTCAGATCACATTTTGAGTGGAAAGACTAAACTTTCATTCCACCTCCATGTTTCTGTTAGCTGCCTGAACAGGGAAACTCCTGGCTCTTGCAGGTGAAAGTGAATTAAGAACTGCTTTTCTTGTCTAGTTCTTGTACTCAGGTTCTCCAAGGCACCCCACCTCCTCCGTGCTCCTTTAATCACTCAGAACATCTTATGCCTAGGCTGCCAGGGTGGGTTGGTTTGTTTTAATATTGTTCTTTGTTCTTTTGCTCACAGCCTTCATTGCTTATGCCCTGCCAAGACTGACTCTCTCTGGTTACTTTTTTTCATTTAAAAAAAAACAATTTATTAGGTTGTACCCCAACTTCATCAAAGCATTCCTTAAGTTACATTTCAAAAATTGATTTCCTTTGACAACAAAGAAAAACTGACTCTAAATCTGTTCATTTTAATTATGAATGAATAGATTTGGGATTAGTAAATTAACTCTCCAAGTCATGTTAGTATTTTTTTTAAGAAGGCTTAAAACTCAGTCTCATGAGATTTGTCCTTGTTAGACTTGTAGGAAATGAGGTTAATCCAATAATTCTTAACTTGCATCATGTGGGCTACCACCTGGGCCAACCCTGATCACACTTTATCCACACAAACAGATTTCCCTAAAACCCTATCAGAAAAGAAATAATAAGGAGAGAATTTAAGCCATACTTTTAAGTTTGTCACTGGTGGATAGTAACTAATCTGTTTAACTCCAATAAGGCAGCTGCTTACCTGACTCACTTGTTACTTTATATAGATTTCAACAACTTTATTTTTTATTTGGTCCCTAAGTCCTTATTAAGCCTTTTCTTAATACAGATAAACTTTAATAAACTGCCTTAAGTAATACCCTTTCTTCTTTTCCCATTAGATGCTTGATATTCTTCCTGTTTCGTTTTCTCTTTTGATGGATTTTACACATATCACATTTCTGATAAGGGTTGTCTAAATCACTTGTCCTCTCTCACAGTTACCATTTTTTGAAGTCTGATAACTTTGTGTTGCTTCCTTTAGAACTTGGCCTCATGAGCATTTTAAATCTAATGATGTTATGATCACTCGATCTTAGCTGCTCCCAATGTGAAGCTTATTTAACATACTTGGCACTCTTTCAGGGACTAATTCCAGAATTCATTGGAGTCATGTTGGCTGCTCAACAGACTATAGAGCAAAGCAATCCTGCTACATAGGCCCTGAGGAAACTTGGAGTCCCTACTTTCCCTAGTGCTGCCAAAGCTAGTTTCTCTAATAATATACCAGCAATGGAAATTCTCATGCAAGCCCTATTTTTAGTGTGAATCTTGGAATATAACCCAGTTATCTTGTTCTAAAACCTTTGGCGGAATTCTGATGAGGAAGCCAGTCTTTTGCATCGGTTTTCTTTATAACCATCTGTTGTTCTGGCTGGCTCTGTCTCTTGGACCTTCTTTTCATTCCTCTTTACTTTTCAGAGTCAACATTTCTGAAACTTCTTCGGATGTCCCCCAAACTGTTAAATGGCCAAGGGCATAGGTTTTCAGAAGTGGGTATTTGGGAAGTATGCATGCAGACTTATAAATAGCCATACAGACTTCACTCCCCACCCGACTGCCCCAGCAGCTGTGAACTCAGAGTTTCAGAAACAAACCTGCAATTTTGCTAAAGTGTTTTATTTTATTTATAAAGAAAAAATCGTTAGCATTCAAATTAAACATATTGGAACAAAATATAAAAGATTATCTTTGAATGGCCTCATCCAGAAATGATGATATGCTAATTAGTATTTAGATATAAATTCTCCTTGATTTTTATATCTTTGAACACTATTTTATTGTATTTTATATTATATTATGATGTTGTGGTAAAATTATTTTGAAATTCATATCCTTTAAAAATATCTTTGTTATCGTTCTATTATCTAAGCAGTCAGTTGGGACTCACATTTGAAATTTTGCTTTGAATCATTGTGGAATAATTTTGATCCAATAACCAAGGGAGCAGAGTTCTGGAAATTGGAAAGTAAGACTGCTTGGACATATGATATCAGAACACTCCAGTTTTTCATTTTCTCCTTCAGTAAATGTGAGGTGACATTCATAAAGAGAGGATGAAAGAAGAAACAAATATTCAAATAAAATGTTCTAAACAAATAGTTCAAAATCTTATTAGTGGTTTAAAATATAGCCGATGACATCATTGAAATTATTTACAGGTCAAGTAAAAACTTGAAAACTTTCTCCCATACAAATTGGATACTATGTATAAGTTAATAATAGATGACATAGTAAAGATACTTTAAATTTTTACTATTTTGACACAGTAAGTTTAATATATTTCTTAAAAAACAGTATGGACTTCCATCTGTAGAAAATTGGAACAAAAAGGAGTGGGTCTACATTACCATCTTGAATAAACAAAATAACAGAAAAACATATGAAACACTAGATGCTTAGATATTGGAAACCAGGAGGTGCAGGGCAGTGACCTCTGGAAATGGGAAAACAAAACTAATAAGTCAAAAAATGGCCTTTCTGTAGAGAGTATCTGGGTAGCAGTGAAGAGAGGGAAAGCCCAGAGCCTGAAGGACCATCTAGCAAGCAGTGTCAGAGCTGAAAATTTGAAAAGGCCAAGGTTACTAGAATTAATAGGTCTGCGTATTAGAGAAAAACATGCAGCTTAGATTGACAGCCCCAGAAATCTTCAGAGCATTCCTTTAGTCATCTGCTAAATACAGATAATTATGCACGTTTGAGACAAGTATGTGAAGCTAGAAAAGAAATGATATATGTGGAACAGGATGAAGACTGAATGCCTAGAATTGACTGGGTATAGTTTATTGTCTAACTAAGAGACTAAAGAGACCTTGTGATAATGGGCTACTACAAAGATTGCTCAGAACTGTACTGCTTCAGTTGGGGGGTAATGAAGCTTAAACTAAATGTGGCTCTGGTTCCATCTAAAGAAAAATCTTTGATAAAATAAAACATTGAAAAATAAACTTTACAAATAACAACCTTGTCGATGGGCACAGTTCCAAAATCATTTAAGCTAATTTCTAAAACGTGCAGAGACCAACACGGTAAATTCACAGTGTCCAGCCTCCTGTCAGAGAATATGGGGAGTGCATAGAAGCAGAGAAAAACAACCCATAAGCAGAAGAAAAATCAATGAATCAAACCCCAATAAAGAAGTGACACCAGTGCTAAAATTAGTAGAAAGGATAAGAAAGCTGTTATAATAAATTCATTACATATTTCCTTAGGTTAGAGGAAAGCATTAACCTATTAAGAAGCTATGACAGATATTAAAAGGAACCAAGTGAAATTTATAATGTCAGGAATATAAAATGCAATAAATATCTTTAAAAAAACATAAAAAATATTACAGAAAGTAGTGAAATCAAGAACATAGTAATATACGTGATCTAAACTGAAAGAAAGAACACTGAGCAAATGTCAGTACATCAGGCGAATATAAGATTTTTTTGAAATAGTATAATATATCTGTAATTGTAGTGTTCAGAGAAAGATGAGGACAGAAAAAATATTTGAAAAACAAACACAGTTTTTCAAATGTGTTGGAAGTGATAAATACGTACATTAAAGAACAGCCACCAAAGTAGAAGAAACATAAAGAAAAAAATACCAAGGAAAGTCATAATCAAATTGTAAAATCAAAGGGTAATTCATAAAAAAAAATATGGCACAGAATAAAGGTAAAAATAAAAGCTGATCTCTTATTTAAAAGAATGAAAATCAGAAGGTAAAACAAAAGCATCACTAAAGGCATCACTGAAATAATTTTCTTAAAAATCTGTCAACTTAGCAGGGTGTGGTGTGGCATACGCCTATAATCCCAGTGCTCAGGAGGCTGAAGCAGGAGGATGGATCATGAGTTCAAAGCCAGCCTCAGCAAAAGTGAGGCACTAAGCAACTCAGTGAGTCCCTGTCTCTAAATAAAATACAAAATAGGGCTGGAGATGTGGCTTAGTGGTCAAGTGCCTCTGAGTTCAATTCCTTGTACCCACCCACCCCCCAAAAAATATCTGTCAACATAAAACAATTATTTTCAAAAAAATTGCCATTTAAAAACAAAGGCAAAAGTAAGTATATTGTAAGAAATAAAATTGCTGAAAAACATCATCACAAGCAGAGCAACTGTATACAAAAGATTTAAATAAGGAAAATGATATCTGTTGAAAATATGGACAAACATAAAGTAATCAAGAATGTCAGAAATTGTGACATGGAAAAATATCAATATTTATTAATAAATTCTATTTAAACATATTAACATTTTAAAGGATAAAAGATAATAAATATGATGGAATATATGTCTATGCATGTATACATGAAAGAAAAAGCAGACTCTTTGGGAAAGAAGAAACTAACATGCATAGTTTTAAAGTACTAATTCCCTATATAACATATCATATTACTCAAAGCTTAACACATTTACTACATATTCTATAAATCATAAAACAAACATTTCTCCTAAAGTGTATCTGTTAAACTAATAAAGGAGATGAAATGGAATCTTAAAATATACTTAATTCAAGACTTCTAATATTGAATTTCTCTTATTGTTCTTACCCTATTAAATAAGTAAGAATAAAAACATGTTTTGATCACAAAAGAGCAGTGAAAAAGTCAAAGTGTAAATTGCATTCATATTTTTCTTAAACTTTTCCTAATGGTTTTGAATACAATATTTAAGAAATTAATTATAGAAACTTTATAATCTGAAACAATATTATCTGAGAAAGATTTACATTAATAGTTCTGACTCTGTAAATCTTACATATTTTACATATTTATGGATTTCTATTTTTTCTTATAACACAAAGAAAATGATTTTTAAAATAGTATGTTGCATTCCTCTTATAGTGACATTATAGCAATTTAGACTTGTTCTAAAAATAGTTATTCTTTTTAACTATAGATGTTGACTCCTTATTTGCACAAATAATTGGATTTTATTTGACATTTTCATATATGCACATCTTACTTAAATCCTATGGACCCTTCCTACTCACTTTCTTTGCCTTCCTTCACTCCCCCTCCTTCAGTCCCCTTCCCCTTTCCTAGTAATAGCTTTTCTATTTTTCAAGTTAGTCTTATTTTTTTTCATAATCCATATACAAGGGAGAATATGCCATACTTGGCTTTATGTTTCTAACTTTTCCTGCGTAACGTGAGATCTACCCTTTTCATCCACTTGACATAAAGAAAACTGCCCTGAACTCAGATCCTCTCTCTGTTACTTATAGCTCTTTGATCTTGCACAAGTTATTTCTCTTGGGCTCAAGTCCCCTTCTAAACAATAAGATTACACTTCATTAGTTCATCAGGTTGTTACAAATATTTAAGGAGATAGTTTTAAAAAGTGCTAATAGAAATAATAATGAAATAATCAATTCTTTAATGCAGAACTATTTTGGAAACCGAAAGTGTATATTTCCACATGTTCTAATATTCAAATGTTGCATTTATTGGAAAATACTATTAAGTGTTTATTTTGGTAAAAATATACTTAATTCAAAAAGAAGAATGAAAAATATAAGGAAGAGAATAAAGAACAGGTAGAACAAATATAAACTAAACAGAAAAATGGCTGATTGAAAAATAATCACATTAAATATAAATGGTTTAAATATCCTAACAGAAAAGAAATGATTTTTAGCTTTATGAAATCAGCAAGACCATACTATATGCAATCTATTTTAAACATAAAGACAAAATAATTTAAAAGTTAACAGAATGTAAGAAGAGTGTATCCTCTCTGTATTCAATTTCTGAGCATAGAAAATGCTCAGGAACCAAAAGGGACATTTTGTGATATTAAATGGGTAAATAATTAAAGAACTTATAATAATTTTTAATGTTTGCTTTCCTAATAAAAGTTTCAAAATATATAAAATCATAACAGAAATTAAAGAAAAGATAGGCAAATTCACAAGCACAGTCATAATTCATCATAGGAGACTTCAATGCGACTAGCTATAATGGAAAGAAAAAAGTTATTAATTATGTATAAGGTTTGAACAACACAAATAATTAACTTGGCCTATTTTTACATTTATACAATAATTAACCCCAAATAAGAGTGCATATTTATTTAAAGTGAACATGTAATATTATATTAAATAAGATAGGCCATATTTTGAGTAACTAAGCAATAACTTTAAAGTAGTTTAAAGCATACTCTGGTTGTAGTCTAATTAAATAAGACAACAATAACTGGAAGATAACAGTTCATGCATTGTCTTTAACAAAATAAAAAATATTCTTTTGAAAATTATCCGAAGTTTCCTTAAAAACCAAGTATTCTTCTTCATGGGATATAGCCATTTGTCATTCCACTTCTAGATATTGACCCAAAGAAAGAAATGGAAGCAAATGACCACCTAAACATTGCAAACTAACTGGTAACCAAACAATGCACTTCCAAGAAGGCTCAAAGATAAAATTTCAATTAAAATAAGAAAGTGATTTGAAAAGAATAAAAATGTAAGCAAACCTTCTTTAATTATCTGAAGTTTATATATATATATATATATATATATATATATATATATATATAAAGAGATAGAGAGAGAAAGAAAGATAGTTGTACCCACACACACACACGATCTAAAGTAATATTCTTATATATAAATTTTAAAAGCAAGAAAATAAAAAGTAAACATAAGTCCAAATAAGCAGAAGAAAGAAAATAATACAAATTCAATAGGAGAAAGTGAATAAGTTACACAGTAAGAAAAAAACAAATACATTCAAGTAATAAAAAAAGTTCTTTGTGAATTTAATAGAATCAATAAACCTATATTTAGACTGATGGGACTGAAGAGAAAGACAATGAATAAAAAATACTAGGATTGAGGACTGATAAAAAGGGCATTTCACATATCTTATAATTTCCAAAATAAAAATAATCAATTATTATAAAGAAATATATGTAAATGTAATTGAATATATATATAAAAAGAGAGAATTACTTGAAAGACAAAACTAGCAAAATTCATTTAAGAAGACAAGGCCACTATAAAAATATATTTTACTTTAAAACATTTCCATGAACAAGAAAATCTAGACCACTTAGTTCCCACTGATGCTTTCTAATAAATATATAACAAAGATAAACTGACAATTGTTCACAAAACTAAAAAAAAATTAAAAATTAAGAAAAAAATGGGAGAAGATACTTCCATTCACTTTTCAAATAGTCACTATTTTGGGGAATAATTGACATGTGAAATGCTGTACATATTTAATGTGTACTTTATGAGTTTGGGGATAACTATATATCACACATTTCACTGTTTGAAGCCAGAATTATTCTGATAAAAGTCAGGTATTCATAATCTATAAACAAATATCCATGATGTTAAAAAGTTAAAGTTAAAGCAACAATATATATTATATATATGTAATATATATAAAAAGTATACTGTATCATTACAAAGGGAGTTTTATATGAGGAATTCCAGAACAGTGCAGTATAATATATTTTACAGTATTAGTCCAGCAACAAGATAAAACCATGACCATCTCAGCAAATGTAGAAGCAGCATGTAATAATATTCAACAACAATTAATGATAAGAAATGAGATCAGATTAAAAGGAGAAAGGAATGTTTTCAATATTATCTTAAAAACCTATGAAATTCTTGAAGCTGTATTACAATTAATGATGAAAAAGTGAATATTTCTTCCTTGAGACTGAAAAAATGGGTAACAGATTAGACACTAAGTGATCATATAATAACAAAAAAGGTGTTTAACATCCTCAGAAATAGGAGTAAATATAAACCAAAACCCACAACACTCTACTACATACTCAGTAGAATAAATTAAAGTATGAACAAGGATGACTGGCATAGATGTGGAGTAACTAAAACACTTCATGCATTGTCTTTAACAATCTAAAAAAAATATTCTTTTGAAAATTATCCGAAGTTTCCTTAAAAGCCAAGCATTCTTCTTCATGGGATATAGCCATTTGTCATTCCACTTCTAGGTATTGACCCAAAGAAAGAAACATTGCATAAAGCTATAGATGTTTTCAATGTAAAAGCTAAAGTAGCTAAGAAGCTTTTGTGTTCAGCAACATGAAAAAGAGTAAATATATATATATATATATATATATATATATAAATTAACTCACCAATGAAAACTAAAGAATAAACACAGCCATAAAGAAAATCACAGGGGATTATATCACCCATGTTTATATCATATCAAGGGCACAAGCTATCTACATGGATCCCTGTGTATGTTGTCCGAAGTCATAGGCTTGAGCTAGTTAGTGTTTCACAGGGTTTTCTATTGTAGTATCATTCTTTTTCCCTCCTTTTTATGCTATGCTTTTTGGTAGGAGTCACTTTATATAATCTAGATTTAAAGAGACAGAAGTTATACTTTGCCTCCTTTAGGGCAAAGAGACTACATAATTATTTATAGACTTTTGCTCAAAAGATTTGCCCTCTCTCCTGTGGGTATCATTATTCAATGATTTTTGTCAATATAGACTCATGGATATATATATTTTGTGTTTGTAGTTGTGATCCAATACCATTTTCTTTTGTTGCTAAAATTTTTCCTGCTTTGGCCATGAGGAGCTCTTTCCGTTGCCTTTTGAGTCCCTTTTACATACCACCATCATTATGGATTTATTGATTGACTACCTTATACTGCTTATTTTATTTTATATTTTTTAGTACTTTAGTTTTGGGCACTGCATAACAATCAAGGATCAACTTGAACAGTTCCCATTCTAAAAATGAGCTATTTCTCCAAGAAGTTATGATTCCTCTTTTTGAAGAATGTTATTAGAAACCAAGATTTGTGCATTAAGTGTTCTTATTATCACTGGACTGTCATTGCTTCAGTTGACAGAACAAGAACTGGACTGTCATTGCTTCAGTTGACAGAACAAGAACCTATATACTTACACACACACACATATTCACCTACACATATGCATTCATTATTACACAAAACATGAGTTCACAATGTCACCCATTCTCTAATTGCTTGATACTTTTGCCTTTCTCCTTTTGTTCACCTGTAAATTCCTGTTCTTGAAGAAGCGATTAATCTGGCCACCATCACCTAACGTCCATTCATCTCAGTATGCATGCTTATCTTCATCAGAGTTGTCAACCCTATCACCAAGAGAGACAGTGATGTCCATCTCATCCAATATCATGTGGAGTTTGTTTTCCCTTAGTCTAATATACTCCATTCGATGCTGAAGTTGGTTAGGTCACCACCTTTTTCCCTTTATCCTCATTGATGATGAAATTACTTCATGTATTTGTAATAGTCTGTTGTGTTACATCCTGCATTTCATTTGGGCGTCTAGTGATCTAAGTAAATTTATTTTAAATTTACATACATTTAGGATTACTTAAGTTCTATGGACTTGATAAGTAGATGACATCATAAAAACTATTGTCACACCCTAGAAAATATCCACTATTCTAGCTCTTCACTGCCACCTTACACATACACATATGCTGAACCCATGGTCATCACAGTGTTTACCATTTCTATATTTTTGACTTTTTAATATTTATAAATATCACATACTTATTTTGATATTTTTGACAAACTCATGTAAGTACTTTGATATATTATATATCCTTTTCTGAAGGGCTTCTTTCCTTATCAATATGTCAGTATATCAATTATGTCCTTCATATTATTTTGTGATTTGATTGCTAATGTGTTTTGTGTTTTTTGTTTTGTTTTGTTTTTTTGCTTTTTGGGAGGTTGGGGGTACCAGGGATTGAACTCAGGGACACTCGACCACTGAGCCAAGTCCCCAACCCTATTTTGTATTTTATTTAGAAACAGAGTCTCACTGATTTGCTTAATGCCTAGCAGTTGCTGAGATTGGCTTTGAACTTGTGATCCTCCTGCCTCAGCTCCAAAGCCACTGTGATTTACAGGTGTGAGCCACCACACCAGGCAGATTGCTAATGTTTGTAAGTCACAGAGTAAATAGTCTATGTTATGAGTGTTCCACAATTTGCTCATCCATTTCATGTTGAAGAATACTTTGATGTTTCTAATATTGGATGATTATGATGATGTAAGCTATATATACACACATGTATGTTTTTGTATGAACTTAAGTTTTCAGATCATTTGAGGAAATATCTAAGATTGCTATTACTGGATTATATTAAAATACTATGCGACAGACTCTCAAAGTGTCTTCTAAACAGGCTGTACCATTTTGCATTCCCAGCAGCTATGAATGAGTGCTCCTATTCCTCTGCACCCTTGCCAGCAGTTGGAATGTTTTTGTTTTCTAAAATTCGGATAGGTATAAAATATATCCGGTTGTTATTTTAATTTCAAATTTCCTAGTAACAAATGAAATTGAATACTGTTCAAAATGTAGAGTTTCTTTGATGCATTATCCATTAATATCTTTTGCCAATTTTTAATTAAGTGTTTTTATTTTTTTATATTTAAGAAGTATTTGCATATTTCAGAAATGAATATTTTATCAAGTATACATTTTTCAAATATTTTCTTCAGATATGCAACTTATGTTTCATTTCTTAATAGTATCTTTCAAAGAGAAGCTGTTTTACTTTTAATAAAGTACAAATTATTGCTTTATTCTTTCATAGATTGAGTTTTTTGGTGTTTAATTTAAAAACTCATTACCAAACCTAAGGTCACCATGATCTTCTCCTATGTTATCTTCTAAAAGTTCAATAGTGTTGCATTTTACATTCAGCTCTATAACCAATATTGAGCTAATTCTTGGGGAAAAATGTAAGGGCTATGTCTAGACTCATTGTTTTGCATATCCATGTTCAATACTTTTTGGTGAAAAGACTTTCTTTCTTTATTGAATTGCCTTTGTTCCTTTGTCAAGAATCAGTTGCCTTAAAATGATATATAACAAAAAATGTTTTCATTACTTTTCTTATCCTTTATCACTACATTTAATAGTGGTAGTATTTAAGAAAAATAAATAACATAATTATTGATTTTATTTATTGTCTCTTGATTCTAAATCATATAGGTGACAATAGGTGACTTAATATTTAAAAATATGAGAGCATTTTGGCTGAAATTTTTTCCCAAATAAAACTTTTTCTTTATTGTCAAAATTTATACCTTTTATTCTTTCAGATAAATGTTTTTATATTGTGTTACTGTAGTTTCACACTTTTTTCTAGCACATCATCTGCATAATATCTTGATATAGTCTGATTTAGATAATACCTGCAGAACATGGATATCTTTGTCTATTGTTTTATTTAAAGAAAAGAAAGACCCTTGTAGAAGTGTGAGAGAAGTTATAAAACCACAGTAATTGTAAATGATTTTTTATCAATCACAAAGACATAAACAATGAAATTGCTATGTTTCGAAATATGTAGAAACTCTATGGAATCTTCTTTTCAAAGCAATTCCAAGTGTTCAAACTAAAGGGAGGACTGCTCTACTCCTTTCCCACTACAACTGGATCAACTAGCCTGTGACAATGATTTTGAGTTCCATTTAGTAAACACATGTAGAAAGTGATGGTGACAAGTAAACTTGTCTTTTGGAAAAAGTGTGTACACCCTAGCCAATACCTAAGTGTTAGTGAACTATTTCTCAAGCTAGATCGAAAGTTAGGAAATTGTTGTAATATTGTTTATAATGGAAACTGTGGTAGATCTAATTTCTTAAAAAATTTATTCATTCTTTTTAGCTATACATGACAGTAGAGTTAATTTTGATATAATTATATGAGCATGGAATATATTTTATTCTAATTAGGATCCCTGTCTTGTGGATGTACATGATGTTGAGATTCACTGTGGTGTATTCATATATGAACACAGGAAAGTTACATGATATTCATTCCACTGTCTTTCCTATTCTTATCCCCCTCACTTCCCTTTATTCCCCTATGTCTAATCTCCCGAACTTCTATTTTTCCTCTCCACCACATTGTGTGTTAGCATTCACATATCAGAGAGAACATTGCAGTTTTGTTTTGGGGGACTGTTTTGTTTGTTTAGCATGACAGTCTCCAGATCCATCTGTTTACTAACAAATATCATAAAGTCATTCTTCTTTATGGCTGAGTAACATTCCATTGTGTGTATATACCACATTTTCTTTATCTAGTCATCTGTTGAAGGGCACCTAGGTTGGTTCAGTAGCTTAGCTATTGTGAATTGAGCTTCTGTACACATTTATGTGCTGTGTCACACTATCATACTGATTTTTAACTCCTTTGGATATATACTGAGTAGTGGGATAACTGAGTTAAAAGGTGGTTCCATTTCTGTATTTTTGAGGAATCCTTATACTGCTTTCCTGAGTGGTTGCAACAATTTGTAGTCCTGCCAAGAATGATGAGTCTATCCTTTTCCCCACATTCTCACCAACATTTATTGTTACTTGTATTCTTGACAATTGCCATTTTTACTGGAGTTAGGTGAAATCTCAGTGTAATTTTAATTTGCATTTCTCTATTTGCTAGAGATGTTGGACACTTTTTCAAATATTTGTTGACCATTCATATTTCTTCTTCTGAGAAGTGCCTGTTCAGTTTCTTTGCCCATTTATTGTTTGTGGGGTTTTGTTTGTTTGTTTGTTTTTTTTTTTTGGTGTTAAGGTAGTTGAGTTCTTTGTATATCCTGGAAATTAATACTTCATCTGAAGTGAGGGCTGCAAAAATTTTCCCATTCTGTAGGCTCCCTCTTCATGTTCTTGATTGTTTCCTTTGCTGTGAAGAATTTTTTAGTTTGACATCATTCAATTTATCTGGTTTTGATTTTACTTCTTGCATGTTAGAAGTTTTGTTGAGGAAGTCAGTTCCTAAGCCAACATGTTGGAATTCTGGGCCTAAATTCTAACTCTTCTAAATTAGGATTTTTGGTGGATACTGGGGATTCAACTCAGGGGTGCTTAACCACTAAGTCACATCCTCAGCCTTTTAAATTTTTTTTCAGTTTGAAACAGCACTTTACTAAGTTGCTTAGGGCCTTGCTAAGTTGCTGAGTGTCCAGGTCCAGCCCTGGCTGGGGGGAGTGGGGTTTCAGGGGTCCTGAAGGAAGAGTGGCATCGGCAAAAGAAGAAGAAGAGTCGGGATGACAGGTTGCAAGTTACAAACAGCCTCCAGAAAAAATCCTGCTGCCCCTAGAGGGACCTTTATTTTTATAACTTTTTTACAGGTGTTTTTTAGGTAGTTAATGGATAGCTTCAAAGCCCGAAACTTCTTTGATTTACATAATTTTCAAGAGTCACAATCTTTTGTGACATACATTGATATCTAAGATATTGAGTACATTGTTCAAAATATTTTTCTGTAACCTTAGTCAATCATGTAAGCTTTTACATTTTTACCTCAATCACTAGGTGCTAGGTGACGCAACTAGACTATATGACTCCTGACCTATTATTCACTTCTAACTTTAAAGCATACCTATAATTATTTCATTAACCTTTAACTTTAAAGCATACTTATAATTATTGGTAAGCTTTCTTACTTCTAAGCTAAAATCTCAGTAAAACACACTTTAAGTAGTGAAAGTCTATTATTTAAAAACTTACTACTCTAAAGTGCCTCTAAAATATATCTATGTTAATTTTACATTATTTCATATTTAATTTCCAAGGTAATTTCCTTTTTTCATATGACCTATTCAACTGCTTTCTTAAAGAATTTCCTTGATCCTTGGTCAAAGCACACCAATTCTTATGTCTTTGTAATCTTTAACTAAAGGGCAGGCTTTACACCTCAACCCATTTGCCATTTATATTAACTATGTGTTTTCCATTTTCATCATAAGTTTCTGTGTAAGGCAAAGGAGGGTCTGTTGGTTGGGGGGAATGTATTTTTATTAGCCTCTTGTCCTCAAAGGGGATATCCCTCATAGCTACATATGGTGGTTCTTGTACTATTGGCATAGCAATTGTTTTTCTGTAGCTAGGCTGTTGTACAGGTTGTGGCTTTAGGATGAAGTTGGGGGGGGTGGCTAGTGTAAATTGTTAACCATGAGATAGATATTTCTTGTTCTCCAGGCTTGAGGAATAACACTATCGTTTGTATCCTGAGAGATATTGAAATGCACCTTATGGCATGTCTCAACTGTATCCTTAGTCTCATTCTGGGAATTTTCCTACAATCTCAGGCAATACGTACTTTTATTATTGATTGACGTATGCCCTGTTATCCATATAATGAGTATCATAAACAAAACATTTAATATTCCTAAAGGTTCCAGTTGCCAGATGGTGTGACCCTGCCACAGCATCCCCCATGCTGTGACCTGGTACAGGAACACCTTCACCAGCTGAGACTGTCCTTAAACTAGTGATCCTCCTGCCTCAGTCTCCTAAGTCACTAGGATTTACAGGAATATGCACCACACCCAACCTAAATTACTATTTTATTCTCCATGCATTCATTAGAATTATGATTTACACTATGCCGATGACTTATCTCCCGTGCTTAAACATTTTCTATGCCTGCTCCATGCTCACAAAGTGCAAAATGTAGTAGAGAAAAAAAAAGTGATTAGATGCTGAGTGAAGTCCATTATTGAGTAATAAATTTCAGTCACTATCATTTGGTCTTGGATATGCTTTAGATCATGGAGTCTTCACTTTGAGTATGTGGCATACTCTTAAATTCATAGTCTTTTGGTAACACACTCAAAAGTAGGAAAAATATTCAAACAAACGATTGAAACAGAAGCAATGAATATAATTCAATTCCTAATTTATTATAATGGTGTCTTAAACTTGGCATAAAAACTTATTTTTCATTTTTCAGTGATGAGTTTCTCCATTGAGCTGTTCAAAACTCTAAGGATAAACACTTGCCCTACTAAGATATCCATATTTGGGGTCAATGTTTCATATGATATTTATTCACAATTTCCAGAAAGCTTTATCTTACTTTTTGTTTAAACAAGATCTAGAGATACATCACCATGTCAAAACACACTTAATGAGGCCACTACAGACAAACTGAACTGCTTACATTTGATTAAAATATATATTATGCCCTTTCTTAACTCTGAAATATTACTTGAATCAATGTCTATTCCTTTATATCCTCAGCCAATTAACACAGACCTGGGCTTTGAATGAATGGATGAATGACTAATGACAGCCTTTTGAGTGGAACTCCTTGAAGAGTAGAACACATTTAGGAGCACTTGGAAAATAGGATCTATCAAAAGATAGGAAAAGGGACAGAACAGTTGCTCTGCAAATTAAGACATAGTTCAAGTAGATATTGGGTGATAATGTCATTGCTTCATCAAACTGAATAATGATGTCTTATAAAATATTTATGATTTTTCCTTTAAAAGGATGCTAGGCACGTTCAAAAACAGTTTTCATAGAGTAGTGAGAGGGAAATATAGTTGCAAGGGTTTCAAAAGGAGTATTCTTCTGTGAAGAAGACACATATTTCTTCATGGCTAGGTTTCACATAACATAGTTCCTGTGGGAACATTTAGAATTATCTTATTTTGACTAACTACAAATTCATATTCTCTTGCCAGTATCTTTCTTAACTTAGAAATTCATGTACTTTTTATTTTAAAAAGACCCTCTCAAACTTCACCCATTCTTCCCACACATTATCCTCTCATGTAACACTAATGATTTTGCAGAGTATCATTATTGAATAATAGTGCTTGATAAAACTTTGAGGGATGGCATATTTTTCCAGATTGCTCTTGTGAATTTATCAATTGACAGTAAATCACACAGGTAATTCTTTCCTCTGACTGTTCATTCTTATGTTCTAGTGGGATCTTTGTTGCTTTGATCTTTCCTTTCTACTAAAATTCCAAATTGGCTTTCAACATCTCCTTAAGGTTTAATTCTAGACTCCCTGTTATTTTCTGTGAAAACTTCTCTTCTTTTGTTGTCCAAATTATTTCTAAGAAGCAAAGATTAATTATTTTTATCAAAGATACAGCCAATAACTTATCTACTGCCATGTATTTTTAGGATAAAAAATTACAGTTGCATCTTTTTTTGTAACCACTTACTGAGTCAGTAAAAATAAAGGAAAGAATAAAAAAGCTTACACTCAAAATTATCTTGATATCCCTTATGTAGAATGTGAAATATGGACACTTAGTTTTGTGTAGACAATCTGTAAAGCATGCTTTTTAAAAATATTTAAAACATGCATTAATGCCTTGTGACCTGAGAATGTAGTTAGTTAAACACCCCACTCCTCAATCTTCCCATACATAAAATAAGGATAATAATGATATCTATCCTTTAAAACTACTGAGAAGGTGAATTAGTCAATGTGTATTAACACATAGCAAGGCTTAGAACAGTTATATCCTCAAACTAATTTAAAAATATATGAAGAATATTTAATGTAAAATATGTAATTTTACACAGTATTTTAATCACACGTAAATGAGATAGTAACTCTAGCATATTGGAATCTTTTTACTTAATGGAAGCATAATGTGTTGCCACAACAGTGCTCCTATAATATATTCAACAATTTCTTCTTTTCTGAGGATTCTCCAGAGCAAGAATCGAAACCATTATTTTTTAGACCTATAGCTTCTTCATTATTAACTTTATGTGTTCAGAACTCAAAATCCAAATTTCTGCTCATAGTGGTGGAGGCACTAGAAAGTCTATAACATTCAAACTACATTAAAGGTCCATACATTTTTTTTCTATCTTGTAGGAATTTTCTTTTGGCTTTCATGATTTTTGCATATGTTAAATTGTCTATGGTTTCATCATACATCAGTTGCTTGCTATTTTGAGTGCACAAAGAACAGAAACTGCTTCTTGATGAAGTAAATGGTATGAAGCCAATGTTGGCTTGTGAGAAAGGAAACCACTTCAAGGCTTTGCTTGCCTCCCTCCCTCATAATGCTTTCTGTTGTTTCGCACTTGCTGAATTGAGGGTGGCCCAGAAGGCAAGGGAACATAGTTATGTAGACAGGTCATCCTGCTGAGGCACAGATGGAGTTGGAAGAAGGAATCCCAAAGGAAAATTAAGATATCTGGTATCCTCAGTCTTGCCAATAAATTAAAGTTGGGTATCTGACACCCATTTAAAAGATTCACTTCCCCATTTCTAGTGGTGAAGAGTTGACTTCTACAGATCTGTTTGAAATAACTAAAAAAGATTTTAAAAAACCCACATCTATCCTCCATCCTTGTGAACATATAAATTGTTCAGAGATAACGATTTGTATACTTGAAGATAAGGCAGGGATATACTAATAATGTTGGGGAACTTATATAGCTCTCAAGCTATAATTCATTCATCACTGCATTTATTCAAAATCTAATCATTCTGACAGAAGTGAGATGAAATCTTAGAATAGTTTTGATTTCATATATTTGCTAATCAATTGTATTTCTTCTTCTGTGAAGTGTCTGTTCAGTTCATTAGCCCATTTAATGATTGAGTTATTTGGTTTTTTTGGTGTTGCGTTTTTTGAGTTCTTTATACATCCTGGAAACTAATGCTTTATCAGGGGTGCATGTGGTAAAGATTTTCTCCCAATCTGTAGGATCTCTCCTCACATTATTGTTTCCTTTGTTGAGAAGCAGCTTTTTAATTTGAATCCATCCCAATTATTGATTCTTGATTTTACTTCCTGAACTTTAGGAGTCTTGTCAAGGAAGTCAGATCTTAGGCCAACATGGTGCAGATTTGGGCCCATTTTTTCTTCTGTTAGGCTCAGGGTCTCTATTCTAGTGCCTAAGTCTTTGATCCATTTTGAGTTGATTTTTGTGCAAGGTGAGAGATAGAGGTTTAATTTCATTTTGCTACATATGGATTTCCAGTTTTGCCAGAACCATTTGTTGAATATGCTGTCTTTTCTCCAGTGAATGTTTTTGGAACTCTTGTAAATATGATATAACTGTATTTATGTGGGTTTGTCTCTGTGTCCTTTATTCTGTACCATTGGCCTTCATGTCTATTTTGGTGCCAGTACCATGCCATTTTTGTTACTATATCTCTGTAGTATAGTTTAATGTCTAGAGAAATGCAAATCAAAACTAGTCTAAGATTTCATCTCACTCCTGTCAGAATGGCAATCATCAAGAATACAGGCAACAATAAATGTTGGTGAGGATATGGTGAAAAAGGTATACTCATACATTGCTGGTGGGACTGCAAACTGATGCAACCACTATGGGAAGCAGTATGGAGATTCCTCAGAAAACTGGGAATGGAACACCATTTGACCCTCTTATCCCACTCTTTGTTTATACCCAAAGGACTGAAAATCAGCATACTATAGTGACACAGCCACATCAATGTTTATAGCAGCTTAATTCACAATAGGTAGTCTATGGAACCAACTAGGTGTCCCTCAATAGATGAATAAATGAATGTGATATATATATATACACTCAATGTAATATTATTTAACTTTAAAGAAGAGTGAAATTATGGCATTTGCCAGTAAGTGGTTAGAGTTGGAAAATATAATGCTAAGCAAAATAAGCCAATCCCATAAAACCAAAGAATGTTTTCTCTAATATGTGGATGCTAATTCACAATAAGGCAGGGGGCACTAGGGAAGAATAGCATTACCTTAGATTAGGTAGAGGGAAGTGATGGGAGGGAAAGGAAGGGTATGTGGGTATAGAAAAGATAGTAGAATGAAACAGACATTATTATTACTGGATGTATATATGTGACTACATGATCAATATGATTCTGCAACATGCACACTCAGAAAAATAAGACATTCTATCCCACCTATGTATGATATATTAAAGTGAATTAATGCATTCTAGTCTCATGTATAACTAATTAAAACAAATTAAAATATATAAAATTTCTAATCATTAAGTGCTTTCCACAGGCCAGGCATTGTGAAAACCAAAGAAGGAAATGAGGAATAGAATTGCCCCTGCCCTACATGAATCCATCAATGATACTAACAGGAATGTAAAAACAAAACAAACATTTCCAAGAAATGTGAAAAGTTAATAGAAACATACATAAATGTGCTATGTGCTGGATGACTTCACTGTTACCAGGTAAACTGCACAAAGACAGAAGCTTTTCAATTTTGTTCATTGCGAATTTCCTGTCCATCTAATTGTGTCTGGTGGGTGGAGGACATCAATTTATGTGGTGAATTTTAAAAAAAGTGAATAAATAAATAAATAAGTGACATCATAGTAAGTAATAGCTAACTATGAAAGAATCATAGTAAAAAATAATGATAATAATGATAAAATTCATTGTTTAACATATGCCAGACTATACAGTAATCATTTTACATGTAGCTATTGTTCAATCTATACCATTATTTTATATTAGAGTTGCTGTTTTTATTTCTACTTTATAAATGAAAACAAAAAAGGAATATGGGGGAGGATATAAAATATTCTCAAGGTCACAGAGTATTATCTGAAAGAGTCAGCAAATTTCTTGGTAAAACCACTAGAGGGTTGGGGTTGTAGTTCAGTGGTAGAGTGCTTGTCTTGCAAGGGTGAGGCCCTGTGTTCGATCCTCAGCACCACATAAAAAACAAATAAAATAAATATATATAAATATATTGTGTCCATCTATAACTAAAAAAAAATTTTAAAAACACTAGATTACCTTGCCCCTCAGAATTCTTGAAGCACATGAGAATCATTAAAGGATGAATAACAGTAGAGAGAGCAGATGGGAAATCATACAATTTACTCAAAGTATCACAATTATAATAGGATACTGGTGACATGATGCATGATCCTACCTTTTGTAGGGAGTCTATGAGAAACTGTGAGGATTAGCCTGAACATATAATTTAGCCAGATTACAAAACATATGTAACTCATGCTAGAGAGGCTACATGCATAGAATCTCAAGGAAGATGTGGAGTCATGAAAATGTGTACAGGAAGTAATACAAGGAGGGTTGCATGTTTACTAATTATTCACTTTTTGAATTTCTCCAAATATTATATTTTTAAGAAATGTTAAAAGTGTATAAGAATAAAACTTCACTTATTGGAATTCAAATTTACTTAGTTTTAAAATGCATGTATTCCTCTTACTTCACCTTAATGTTAGTTGTCATGAGATTATATTGCCACAAATCTGCACATATTTCCAAGGATTTGGGATGAAACAGATTAAATAATTTCTCACATCAGAATAAGAAAAAAAGTTCAGAGAATGTGACTGAACACATGTTTACATGATATATTTTAGCTGGGGAATTTTTTTGGTGACACATGATAGACTATTAACACTGAAAATTTCTATCAAACTTTAAAAATTTTTATTTAAAGGAACATACTATTTATCCTCAGACAAGTAATGAGTATCTTGTAAAAATAGGATTTCATAAAACATCAAGAAAGCTCTTTCTTTTTTATCATTTTTTCAAGGGCAGTGTATATATATATATATATATATATATATATATATATATATATATNNNTTTAATCATTTATATCCTTCGGCAGTGTATATATATATATATATATATATATATATATATATATATACATGTACATCTATATATATATATACACTCAATATGAATATTTATATATATATACATACACATATAGAATATGTATGTATATATGAATGTATGCATGCACATGTATGTATACATACATATATTTTCATATGAATTCATATGTATATATATGAATGTATGTATATTTTTATTTATATATTCATACTTACACATATATATACATATATATGTATACATTCACATATATGATTAAAACAAATTGTCTACTAATTTTAGTTAAAAATATATCCTTTAGTGAATTTTTCTATTTCCTTGAAAAGTGAGAAATTCATTGACTTTTGAATTTAAGGAAAAATGACTGTGATAGAATCTTTTATTTTCAATTCCATCAAATGGGAACAACATTTCCCAGAATCTCCTTCATTGAATTGTTCCAGATTTTGAGTTGTGTAAACACAGGACATTCATAAGATTTGGGAGCACAAAGGAAGCAAGAGCCATTGCTCTCTGGAATTAACAGCAGCTAATCATGCTGATAGACAGAAATCCTGACAGATTCTAGTTTGTTCTTGTTTTCTAACTCTTGTTCGGGACAACTTACTCTACTGACCAATAAAAGTCTCAATGGTATTCTAGATGCTTTTCTGCAGACCTACTGACTTCCCCCTTAGGCTTCTCCACTTTACCCTGTGTGGGCCCATTTGACTTTTCATATTAACTGGGAGGTGGTTCCTTTGTTCTTCATCCTGTCCCCACCTTCAGATGTTGACTTCCCTAGATTCTTATCATACATTTCTGTGAAGTTCAGTTCCTCTAAGTTCTTTATCTGAAGGCTCATAATGGTTCTGCTTCTCTAAATGAACATTGTCTGCATAAAAACCCATTTTTTCCCAATGACTTGATTGGAAAAGGAAAAAATGTAAAGGGTGAAAAAAAGAAAGTACTTTAAATAAATAAATAAAGAGAGAAAGTGGATATTAGTTCATCAGGCCAGATCAGTTTAAGTCACTTCGATGTCAGTATACCCACTGGGTTTCTTACCAAATGTACTGCAATTGATTGGTAATTTTATTGTTTTCCTTAAATATTAGATTTACAGTGTATATATGTCATCATTAGAAAATTGTTACGAAAATTCAACTAAGATTTTATTTGCACAGGTTTTTATTTCATTAGCCTTTATGACAGCCTATTTGATCCACCTTTGTCTATTCACCTTCATTGTCAAATATTTATATTCTTTTAATGAATTCCCTCTACAAACATCCAGTAGAATGGAAATCCAGGAAGAATAAAATAATTAGTTTTTTTCCATACATGGCAATAGAAATATTGATTTGTATAAATCACTATTGCAATTCATAATAATTCTGCATTTTATAACTCTGTAAAGGGGCTAAAGAATCAAATTCCATGCCTTAATTATAAATGTTGAAGCACTGAAACTTGTAGCATTTTTTGATATAAGCAATTGCATGTATGTTAGTAAGATTTTCATTGTTGTGACTGAAATACTTTACAAGACAAATTTCTGAGGGAAAGTTTATTTGGGGCTTATGGTTTCAGAGGCTCAGTCCATGGTAGACTGGCTCCATTGCTCCAGGTTAAAGATGAGGCAGAACATTATGGTGGATGGAAACGCTGGAAGGGTGCTGCTCCATTCATGGTGGCCAGCAAACTGAAAGAGAAGGTGAAGGGACCACAGGAAGATGGACCCTTCCAGGGCATGCCCCCCCACCAGGGGCCCACCTCCTCCAGCCATGCCATATATGCCTAGAGTTACCACCCAGTTAGTTCATTCAAACTAAAAAGAACTGATTAGGTTATACTTCTCACATTCCAATCACTTTACCTCTAAATATTTCTGCATTAACAGAAGAGCTTTTGGGAAGATTTCATATCCAAACAATAAAAGCATTATTTTATAATTTTCCTCTACCTATGGTTTAAATAACTGCCCTTTACAGGTACTAGGGATTGAATCCAGAGGAGCTTTACCACTGAACTACATTCGGAGCCCATTTGATTTTCTCTTTTGAGAGGGGATCTCATTAAGTTGCTCAGGCTGACTTTGAACTTGGAATCCTCCTCCTTCAGTTCTGCAATTCCATGTAATTACAGACATGCACTACCTCTGGCTAGATAAATGTGCTTTGAGTAGCCTTACGACGGCACCATGGAAAAGACATTCACTCTGGAGCATCACTGTCTTTTAATGTCAGGGAAGTTAGACAGAAACAACCCCCTCTTCCCTCCTTTCCTAAAAAAAAAAAAAAAAAAAAGTTTTCTGGTGGCAGAGAATTGGTTGCCAATAAGGGTAAAAAACTGACAACAGAATTAGAATATTAAGCCTTAGATATACTACAAAATAGAGAAGCTGACTCTGGTAAGTAAAATTAAAGCTTTCTAGAATAATGGTTTCTTTATTTAATCTTATATTGACAAAGACTAAGGTCAAGCTATGAGTTCATATCCAAAGGTCATCAAGCACACTGGAAGGAGGGAAACATAACTGATTTTGGCCTTGAAAGATAATAGATATTGAGATCACCAAGTATAAAATACATAACAATTATGTGAGGAATATTTAGAGACAAAGCAATTAGAGAAAGTATAGTAAAATGACATTAGAATTGAATAGAAATACTACAAAATTATAAATTAATAGATAAAATAAGATTCTCCAGATTGAAAATAAAGTTGCCTGCTGTGCACGCCTGTTATCCCAGTGGCTCATGGCAAGAGGCAGGAGGATAGTGAATTCAAAGCCAGCCTCAGCAACCGGAAAGGGCTAAGAAACTCAGACCATCTCTAAATAAAATACAAAACAGGGATGGGGATATGGCTCAATGGTTGAGTGCCCCTAAATTCAATCCCTAGAACCCCACCTCCTCCAAAAAAAGTTCTTGGAAAAATAACAGTAGATATTAAGATTCAAATAATAACTGAAAAAAAATGCTTAGATAATTGGATAATGTATCTGAGGAAACTGTCCATATTTAAGCATCTCTCAGACACAGAGAAGAAAACCAAGAAAAAATTAGTGAAAAAGATAGAATACAGAATGAAAATGCATAATATTGATTTAATTGGCTTTGTAGAATAAGAAAATAAAAAACAAATTGAGGAAATATAGCTATACATTTTCCAGTAATGACAGCTGTGGTTATATTCAAGAAAAAAAATTTAAATTTGTATTGTAAGTAGGGAAAATGAGAAGTAATTTGGGTCCAAATGCATTATATTGAAGATTCAGAACACACAGTGAAAGAAACTTAAAAATGGATATAGAAAAAATCCAGTTCAATTAGAAAGAACCATCAGTTATAAAGACAGTGTATTTTAGAAAAACAAATGGTAACAGAAGAAACTGAGGAAACATTCTCATAGCATTATAAAATATAAATGCCAACTTAAAACTGTGCCTATAAAAACTATTTTTTCAAAATATGAGTGAAGTAAATAAGATACAGTTTTATGTTGATTAGACTGACATAATTAGGAAGCCTGACAATGCAAAGTTTAGAAATAATGCACATGAATGGAAATTTACTAATTGGGGTGAATTGTGCAATTTCTTTGTAAAATCCTAGTAACATATTATGGTAGTAAACATATGTATGTTCAGTTGCACAGCAATTGTACATGAACACAAAAGAATAAAGGTAAAAATATTTATCACAGCATTGATAACTCTAACAAAACTAGAAAGGACACTAATAACAAAAAAGAATAGATCTACCAGAGAATAAATACATTGTGATGAGTCACAGTAGACTATTACACAAAAGTAAAATTGAACTACAGCTACATGAAACTAGAAAAATGAAACTTTGAGATAAAATATTGAGGGTAAATGGATAAACTAGAAATTGTATATGATTTCATATTTTTATAAAGCTTCCAACACAAATAATGCAACAATATATTGTTTATATTTATATATAAGAGTATTAATATTAAAGCAGACACAAGGACAGGAAAAAACTCAGAAGCATAAACACAAAATACAACATATTATTTTCTTTGGAGGGAAAACAAGAATACAACCCAGGAGAAAAGAAAATGAGCAGGCCCAAATTATGGTAACAGTATGATTCTTAGATTAAGCATTAACATGAAGACAAGTTCATTTACTTACTAGTCAAAGCAACAAAACTAAAATAGAATAAAATATATCCTTTTAGTTAAATAAATCTACATATTAATATTTGAATTGAATTCTCCATTCTCTCTCACTCATACAAAGAAATGCATTTGAAATTTTGGGTATGAACCAAAATTTAGAGTCAATCAACCTGCCCACTGCCTTTCTTAAACTCCCTAAAAATACATTAATATTTTTCTTGGTGTTTTGTCATTGGATCATAGTACTTCCCTGCTACTGGATCATTAAATTCTGTGAGCATAAGGAATTTATATTTTCTAAACAACCTAGATACTCCTTAGGTACATTGAGATAATTAGAGAATTATTACTGGTAAGGCTGGTGTTTAATAATAAGGCCCAATTGATGTGTGTGGCTCTCTGTGGCTATCTTTGTTATGATACTAGTGAGCTGAACAGGAACGTGGAATTCTCAGGGACCTAATTGAAAGTCCTTTCATGTACCATGGGTACTTTATAGAATGAGGTTTTTATTTTCCTTATACACAACTCTGAAGTAATTAGTTTTCAATAATACTATCAATTCATAATGAGTTAGGATATGGCAATAAAGTACTCCAAAAGTCAGTCTAAAGGAAATATCTTCTAAGTTCTACCTTGAACTTCAGCTGAGTATCAGGAAACTTCCAGAAAAGAAGACATTTACTGTGTTGAATGTGCAGAACTTTTCTGTCAATATTCTGAGGATAAAAGAGCAGGAATGAATTAGTGAAAAGACTTTACAGTTTATTTACTGATAAAAATCAAAGTCAAATATTCCTGGTTCAGTGGAACACACAGTTTTCTCTCTATGGTAATTCCTGTCTGTGTATCTTTTCCATTTCCCTGTGTTACAAGGTGAACAGAGGTTTATCTACATAGCACAGGCTTTCTCCATAACTCTGGGCACAGGCCAGTTCAATAATAGCACATGTTTGGTGATACTTGGAGCTTAGTAGAGAAGAAGCAAAACTTCTCTAAGTCCTTTATGGGTGTGTGCAAACATGCAGTGAATGAAGGCAAGGTTAGATCAGAAACTAGGTATAAAGGATAAAGGAAGAGGACATGAAGCATCTGGAATCTATTAATCTATTGATAAAACAACATTCCAATTTTTTTCTGTTTTTAAAATGTTTTCACAGTGAGATTGCAGATATACATGTTTTCTGAGTCTACACAGGATAATAGGAAAACAACAGCATACCTAACTTCTCATTGGGAAGTAGTATTTATCCCTTGGCTCTTTCAACATTCATATATTTATTAGAACCCAGATAATGAAAACAAATTCCAACCCTAACTTTATTTTGATTAAGTAACATCAAAGCATCTGGGCATTATTTTTCTCATCTATAAAATGGATTAAATTTTTTCTGCCAACATTACTGAAATACGATATTTTAAAGTGAGATATTCAATAAAATACATAACATAGTATGACTTGATTTATGATTACTAAAGATTAATCACTTTTACTGGGACAACTTACTTAGTTCTTGCAACCTGGTAGCATACCTATTAATAAGTGGTGGCCATATTCCCATCTGAACTCAAGTCCCACTATACCCAAATCTCAGGGAAAATATGGGTGATCTTCATTTGAAAGGGAATAAAATTATAAGAATAATTCAGGAAGCTAAGTAAAAACAGACTATCTCCCATGTATTTTTAATTTCTATGAGCTGAAAAGAAACTCTGTGGCAAGAACTTTAATTAACTAGTTTGATAGAACAATTCTTATGGACAAAAAATGGTTTAGCAGGTGAGAAAGAAAACTTTAGGCAGTGACTATTGGGTTGATATATGCCAAACTATGGGCAAAAAAATGAACCAAGGCAATGATTCTTTTGAATGCTACATACTCCCTTGAAATGTGAAGAATTAATCAGTGTGCAGAGTAAGAGCTTTGGGAGTAGAGTGGATCTGGATTCAAATCTCAGGCTTGTTTTTTAAAGTATTGAGACATTGGGCCACGTGGGCAAACTCTCTTCTTTATGGTCTCCATCTATCAGAGAGGGGATGGTAACTATTCTGCCTCTTAGAGTTTCTGTGAGGATAAGTAACAAAGAATAAGCAACTCAATTAATTCAATATTTGTAATGTTGGGAGTTAATGATAACAAGCACAGGGTTTGGAGCCAGGCGGCCTCTGTTTGAATCTTGGCATTGGCACTTACCAGATGTGTGCCCCTTGGCAGTTTGCTTAACATCTCTTGGGCACAATTATTTAAACTGTAAAAAATAGCAAGGGTAATGTTTGTACTTACTACATGAGGATTAAACTAGTTAATATTTTAAACTGCTTAAAATAGTCCTTAGTACTCTAGCACATTAGTATTATAATAATTTATTTTTAATAAAATAAATGCAATGAGAAATTCTTATTATCAGGAAATTCAGGATAATAAATTTTGTATATTTCCCCTAATTCTAGGGGTCAACAGTTCAGGTTGTTTTGCTCATGGTATAGCTCCTACCCAGAAAATCAAATTGTTCAGATAATATTCTTAGAGAAATCAAGGGAGGAAGTTTCCACAAAGCTGAAACCAAAGGCTGTGGTCTAGCTGTGAATAATCACAGCTGGCTCACTTTAAAAGGTTAGAGGATTAGAATGTTAATAATTTTGTATTTCTTAAGCAAATATGTTCAAACATGCAATGAGCAGCTGTTTCCATGGAAGAATGAGCCAGTGACAAGTTTCATCTTTTAAAAGGAAAGCTATTTTTGATCAAATGAGAATGCAAAAAAAAAAAGTGTTTTTAAAATGCTTTTTAATGACAGGAAACATAAATATTTTTTTGCAGCTCTTTAATTCTGAAAACAGCTTGCATAATTTTCTGAACGAGAAGAGTAGACAGAAAACTGATCACAAAGTCTGTGAGTATCAATTGTGAGGATTTCTTACAAAGAAAAAAAGTACATGAATTTCAGCAGGGTGGAGGCTGAGGTCAATATATGTAAGAAAAACCTTGGTCTGTTTGAAGCAGAGCTTCTCATTTGTTTTTTTTCTTTATCACCCTCCTCCCACTATAGCCTTGGATTAAAGTGATAATTTGCAAAGGGAATATCTTTGTTTATCGCTTTTGTATAAAGGAACTTGTCATGAAGCTTCAAATAACCATATTCACTAAGTTCCTTAGTTAAGATTGTGGTAGCTCTCCAATGCAGTGACAAAATACCTTAGATAATCAACTTGCAAGCAGGGAAGTTTTATTTTGGCTCACAGTTTCAGAGGCTTTAGTCCATGGTCAATTGGCTCTATTGGCTTTGAACCTGTGACTAGATAGAACATCATGACAAGAAGCACATAGTTAAGCAAAGCTGTTCACCTCGTGAACAGGGAAGCAGAAAGAGAGAAAGAAGTTGGGAACCCGATATTTCCTCCAAGGGCCCACTCCAGATAATCTTTCTTCCACTAGTCCCATCTTGTAAAGGGCTCACCCTCTTCAATAGTGCCATAGGCAGGGGATCCCAGTCTACACAGGGCCTGGGTTTTCTGTTTTGTTTGCTATAGTAAGTTTTCTGTGTTATGTTTGCTTCCTTGTTTGTTTTATTGACCTTGGTTTTATTTTTACTAGGTTCTTGCTAAGTTGCTGAAGGTCTCACTAAGTTGCTGAGGCTGGCTTTGAACTTTCCCTCCTCCTGCCTCAGCCTTCCAAGCTGCTGGGATTAGAGGTGTTCAACACTGCACTTGGCAAGAAAGATTTTTAAGTGTATTTTTTTTTTCATTTCAAATTTAAACTTCAGGTAATTTTTTGTTCAGCTGCCATGTATAAAAGTTGCAGAGGACATGGATAAATAATATGACCCCTGTATACCTCTATCTCCTTGCCTATAAAATGGTGATGATGATAATATCTACCTTGTAGGGGTTGCAAATTTAAAAAGTTAAAAAGTTCTTAGAACAATGCCTGGTAAATAGTAAACGATACACCTTTTTAAAAAAAATTATGTTTATTATTTATTTATATTTTTACTAAAACTGGCTTACAGCTTTATAACATTTTGTATCATAAACTCACAGATTTAGCCCATGATACCAATTAGAAAGAGTAGAGTGAAGACACACAGGGAGTGATGCAAAAAAAGTTAGGAACTAAGGCATATCTTTTCTTTATGCCCATAGGGATTTTTCATGTCTGGTTGAATTTTTTTGCACACAAGTTATCTTAGCTTGCCTCTTTAAAGTTTTATGGACAAGTATTTTGCATTTCTGATCTAATTACAGATTTCTTCCACAGTGTCTGCTGGCCTAGCTTGTTAGGCTATCCCTCCTTCATCTGAACTTTTGTTCAAAATGGAGTTAGGACAAATATAGCAACCTTAGTAGAAAGACCCAGGTTTGAGGATGGGTGTACCTTATGAAATTAAGAGTTTCTCGGAGTAGACAGCTCAAAGTTGTTTGCTACAATTGGGAAAAGGAAAACAGACATCAAATGATCATTTATAAGGCATTAATTTAAAGTTTTTCCTGAATCATAATTACCAGATGTGTGGTAAATTAATAATAAAATGAAATTGACATGAACTAACCTCAGTAATTGGAATATTTACTAGGACAATATTTCACACAAGACAAGAATGAATGTGTCTGTGTAATGGTCCAGATATCATGAAGGAACAGTCTCTTCTTCATAAAGCAGCTGAACTATAAAAATATCAAATATACAGTAAACTACTTCTTTAAACACATTAAAATACTGTCTCTATGCTTGGTTAAATATACAATAAAATGGATATATTATGGATTTCTTTAAATACCTTGATCTTATTTTATTTTAATTTCTGGGGTGTAGTGAGCTAGTTGTATGTATCTCAATCACTTTTAGTTTCTAAATATCCAGCATAAAATATCTACTGTGGAAATAATTTTTGGATAAAAAATGTAACTGAATGTTTCTTGATATTTTGCATCAATTAAATATGTTTACTCTTGTTGTGGTAAAAAGATTTTACACTCTGTTAGAATAACAACATACTGTGAAAGTTCAAAATGGTAATATCTCAGAAACATATTGCCAGATAGTGTTCAAAAATAGTCCCCTGAAATAGAAGAACTTGAAAATAAAATCTTGGGTAGTCAATGCTCCTCTTATTCACATACACTCAGCATTAAGCATCATGATATAGGAAATATATTTAGCCTCTCCACAAAAATAAGGAACCTGTCATTATTTTGTGAAACTGAGTACTAGATTATAGTACTTCATGCAAAAATTATTTGGAACTGAGCCACCTCAGCTGTCAGACTATCATAGTTTACTATTACAATACTCAAATGAGAAAGGCAGACAGCTTTTTATCGTCCTGGTTACCCAAATAAGTTTATTTGCTTCCAGTTGGTATTGTGTCTAATATAGAATTCCATGGCAAAAAAGGCATTTTGCTTTTAACAAGCTTGATATGATATTGAAAATCAAAGAAATTCAATTGCCAACATACAAATATTTATGCAATAATTTGTAAGAACTCTTAAACAAATTGATCATAATGTATTTAAATAACAAAATTAATCAAAATATGTGCTGAAATATTTGTAAAAAATAGATTGTTACAGTTTTTATTATTGCATATTAAACATATCTGAAATTTTAAAAATAAATTAAAATTGAAAAAAAGATAATTAAAAGGACTAATAAATAATTTCAGAAATATTTTATTCATTTAAAAAACAAGATAATTTTGGTCAGGTGGTGATATTGAGATATGCTATTTGAAGTTTACCCTTGATTTTCTAAGTCAGTCTTATTATACATAGAATGATGTTCTCCAGCAAAGTCATAATTTCATTTTTCTTTGTTGCTGAATAAAATTCCATCTTGTATATATACCACATTTTCTTTATTCATTCATCTATTCATGGGCACCCGGACTTATTTCATAACTTGGCTGTTGTGAATTGTGTTGCTATTAATATTAATGTCCCTGTATTACCAAAAGTATGCTGATTTTAGCTCTTTGGGATAAATATCAAAGAGTGGAATGGCTAGGTCATATGGTGATTCCAACTCTAGTTTCATAAGGAATCTCCATACCAGTTTCTGGAGTTGTATTAACTTGCATTCCCACCAACAATGTAAGAACACATCTTTTCCCCCATATCCTCACCAACATTTATTATTATTTGTATTCTTGATAAATGTCATTCTGACAGGAATGAAATTGTATCTCAATGTAGCTTTGATTTGAATTTCCCTGACTGTTAGCCATTTATATTTTTTCTCATTTATTGGCTGGGTTATTTGTTTTATTTTGTTGTTAAGTTTTTTGAGTTCTTTATGTATTCTGTTTGTTAATTTCTTATTGGAGGAATAGCTGCAAAAATCTTCTACTATGAAGCTTTCTCTTCATGTACTTAATTTTGTTTGCTGTTCCAAAGTTTTTAAGTTTGATGCTGTTCCACCTGTTGATTCTTGGTTTTATTTCCTAAGCTTTAGGGTCTTGTTGAGGAAGTTGCTACCTTTGCCAATATGTTGGTGTGTTGAGCCTGTTTTCTTCTAGCAATAGAAAATTTTCTTGTCTAATTCCTATGTCTTTGAACTACTTTCAATTGACCTTTGTGCAGAGTTCAAGATAGGGATGCAGTTCCATTCTTCTATATATGCATATCCAGTTTCCCCAGCACCTTTTTTTTTAACAAAAGGATATTGTTTCCTTTGTATATATTTTGGGAAACTTCCTCAGGTATCAGCTGACTGTATGTGGACTTGTCCCTATGTCTTCTATTTGATTCCATTGGTCTTTATGTCTGTTTTGATGCCAATACCACGCTGTTTTTGTTACTCTAGATCTGTAGTATAACTTGAGGTCAAGAATTATGATGCTTTCAGCATCATTCTTCTTGCTCAGTAACACTTTGGCCAGTGTGGGTCTATTATTTTTCAAATATATTTTAAGGCTGTTGTTTCTAGTTCTGTGAAGAATGGCATTGGTACTTTGATGAAATTGATTTCAATATGTATAATGCCTTTTTAACAATATTAATTCTGCCAATCCAAGAACATGGAATGTCTTTCCATCGTCTAAAGTCTTCTTCAACTAATTTGTTCAGCACTGTGTAATTTTCTTTCATCTTTAATATCTTTGGTTAAATTTATTCCCAAATTTATTTTTTAAATTTAATTAATTTATTTTTTTAGGTTATTGTTAATGAGATGATCTTCCTTGTATGTTTTTCAGCAGATTCATTAATGGAGTATAGGAAATTGACTGTTTTATGTATGTTGATATTGTATCCTGGTACTTTGCTTTATTTGTTTATCAGTTCTAAAAGTGTTCTGGTAGAGTTTTTTCAGTCTTCTAAATATAGGATCATGTCATCAACAGCGACAATTTGACTTTTACATTTTCCCTATTTGTATTCCTTTAATTATCTTCTCTTGACTAATGGCTCTAACTAGAGTTTTAAGAACTATGTGGAACAGAAGTGATGAAAGTAAATATCCTTGTCTGTTTCCTGCTTTTAGAGAAAATGTTTTCAGTTTCTTGCCTTTCAATATCACATTGGCCTTGGGCTTGTCATATATAAAGCCTTTACAATGTTGAGGTAAGTTCCTTTTTTCCCTAGTTTATCATGCATTTTTTTAACACAAATGGGTGCTGGATTTTGACAAATATTTTTCTGCATTTATTGAGATGATCATGTGATTTGTGTCTTTCATTCTATTTATGTGGTGAATTACATTTATTGATTTGCATATGTTTATGACCCAAATGTCAGTGCACTTATATAAAACAAACACTTTTCAACATGAAGAATCAAGTGACCACAATACAAGAATACTCAGTGACTTCAATGCACCTCTCTTACCATTGAATAGATCATTCAGACTCTAAAGGGTAAAGACCATTTAGAACTAAAAAATACATCTATAGACTAATTCATTCATTGACAACTGAATTCACTTTCTTCTCAGTGATGTATGGAACTTTCTGTTAAATACACCACATTTTATAGCCCAAAACATGACTTAGCAAATTAAATAAATAAATAAATAAATAGGGTTCATTGCATCCTATCAGGACATAATGGAATAATAGTTGACATCAACCATAAAATTAAAAAAAAAAATGGAAGACATCTTCATACCTAGAGATTAAATAATAAGGAATGTATCAAAGAAGAAATCAGGACAGAAATAAAAATTATTCTTAGAAACCTGAAAATAGAAAAAGAACATATCTAAATCTTTGGGAAAGTAAGAAGGCAATTCTTGGGGATATTTTATAGCATTGAGTTCCTACACTAAAAAAAATAAAAAAGCAAGATAATCCCAAAAAACAAAAAAAATCCAATGTTACATCTGAGGCCCTAATAAAAAGAGGAATAAACTAATGTTATAATCAGTAGAACACAGGAAACAATTAAGATCAGAGATGAAATTGAGGAAAAAAATACAAAGGAGTCAATGAAACAAGGAGTTCCTTCTTTGAAAGGATAAACCAAACTAATAATGTCTTATTCAAACTACCCATAAGAAAGAAGACACAAATCAACAAAATTAGAGATAAAAAAGACAATATCATCATAGATGCTTCTCAAATCCAGAGGATCATTAGAAGCTATTTTGAAAATTTATACTCCAATAAACAGGAAACATAGAAGATATTGACAAATCTCTAGACACATATTATCCATCCAAATCAAACCAGGCATATATAGAAAACTTAGATCAATATCAAGTAATGAGACTTAAACAGCAATTAAAAGTCTTCCAACAAAAACAAAAGCCCAGGACTAGATGAATCCTCAGATGAAATATAACAGATTTTTAAAGACAAACTGATGCCAATTCTCCTCAAATTATTTCATAAAATCTAAAAGGAGGGAATACTGCCAGATTTACCTATGACAGCAGTATCACTCTAATACTAAAATCAGACAAAGACACATCAAGGAAAGAAAACTTCAGGCCAATATATGATGAATATAGATGCAAAACTCTTTAATAAAATATCAGCAGACTGTATTTAAAAACATATTAAGAAGCTAGTACAAACATTATCAAGCGGGTTTCATCCAAGGGATAAAAGCTTATAATTTCTTAATTAAAATAAACTCAACTTCACATTGTCTTTTCCCACCTAAGTCTACATGTTTATTATTAGGTCTCTAACTGTAAAACACCCCCTAAAAAACAAGTGCTAAAATATAGCAAGAAAGTAAAATCTGTTTCATGTTTTTGACCATGGTTCAAGTTCCTACCTGAAAATTATTTATATTTTTCAGGAAAATAAAAGTAGTCTCTGCAGTTAGACATTTCTCATTTTTATTTGAGAGAGTTGACCTTAATTAGAATGTTTCTTATGAGTAACAGAAATCCCTAAGCATATGTGTTCAAGAGCTAAAAAAATGAGTAGTGACTGAAATCTATACCATATTTCACCATTTTGAAGTCCTTCAGTTTACAGCATATAGAAACTCTAGCTGGGCATTTTAACAGCATTCTGAAGGTTTAATTCATATATGATAAACTGTACATACTTAATGTGTGTTAATTGTTAAATGTTTATATAGTATATATCTATGAAATTAAAACAATAATTTAAATAATGAGCATGTCGATCAGTCCCCCAAATTTCCTTTTGGCCCTTGTAGCACCCTTCTGGCAACCCCAACTACACTGCTCTTTAATGGTCTTTGTGCAATCAGTGATGTTTTCTGTTATTATGGACTGGTTTTCATATTCTAGAATTTTATATAAATCAAGTCATACATTGTACAAAATCAAATGGCTTTCTATGTTATTACATGTATCAATAATTCATTTATTTTTATAGCTAGCAGTTTCCATTGTATGGACACACTACAACTTATTTAGTATACATTTATCTTTTGATGGAAATTGGAATTGTTTGCTATTAAATATAAAGCGCTATGCAGTAATTTATGTAGTATATACATTTGCAAGTACAGTGATTTATGTTTTCATATAAACATAGACTTACTATTCTTTGGATAATAGCTAAGAGGTGAATAAATTCATCATATAGTATGTGTATGTTTAAATTTTTAGGACAATACCAAACTATTTCTTCAAACATTTGCACCAAATATATTACCACCAGCAATACATGAGGGTTGCAGTTTCTCCAAATTTTCTGCAATCTTTAGTATTATCTATCATTTTACGATAGTCATTCCAGAGGTTGTTTAGTGGTTTAATTGAGACTTTAATTTATATTTCCTTAATGACAATAATATTGAATATTACTTTATGTGATCATTAGCTATTTGTATTTCTTCTTTGGTAGAAACTCAGTTCAAATAGTCTCTAAATTTTGATCTGATATTTTTTGCCTTAAATTTCAAAATAAGGTTTACAATTATTGTCTTCCATAATGCATTCTTCCTTTTTTCCCCAATTCTTTGAAGCACAGAACTGGTTTGAAATTCATATATCATAGTACTGTAATTATGCTTGGTGTAATCTTGTAACTATTAATGGAATAAAGAAAATATGAGATAAAATATATGTTGATTGAGTATTTTATGTGAACTATACAAATAATCTCATCTGTAGTGCCCTTTACTTTTTTCTTGTGGACTTGAGTAATCACCTGGTGTCACTTTTTCTCACTCTGAGAAACATCTGCATTAATTCTCATAAGTAGATCTGGCAGCAATTAATTCTCTTACTATTTGCTGTTCTATAATATATTATTTACATTTTTGAAGGGAAATTTGACTGAAGATAGGATTGCTAGTTGACTTTTTCCTTGCAGTACTTTGAGTATGTTATTCTCTTTTTTCTCACCTCCTAGATTCTAATGGGAATTCAGGCATTGATCTTCTGGTTTCCTTAAACATGAGGTGTTTTTATATTTCAAGTATTAAAAAAAAAAGTTTTGTTTAGTTGCTCAAATCTTATCTTGTCATAAGTCTATGAATAGATTTCTTTGTACACATTCTATCATTTTTAAGCTTCTAGGATGTATATAGATGATTTTTTTTACCAAATTGTCAATTGAGCTATTCTTTCTTCAAATATTTTTTTTCTGCCTCTTTTCGTCTTTGCTCCTCTCCTTGGTTCCAATTATATATGTGCTGGAATAATTGATGGTGCTGCACATATTTCTAAGCCCCTGATTATTCAAATTATTTTTTTGAAATTTGATATATACATCAGGCTACATAATGACCCATCAATAATGCTACTGTGGATGAGTATCTTCTACTGTACGGATTTAGTAAACACCCTTCCACCTTTACAGAAATGGTCATATTGTTTATGACCAGTCCCATCATGGCAAACTTTTTTTCCTAAAATACTGGGGAACATATGGGTGTAAATTCAGACAATATAGACACAGAATCTCACTATTCTGACCTGAACCAGATTAAAAAAAAAAAAAAAACAACTTCCCATATTGTATGGTTTTCTTGATTTTGAGGATATTATTTAGTTAGTTTTGTCACTTATTTTTTAATGTTGCTATTGGAGGATGTTATGATTTAGATATTAGATATTTCTAAATCCTCATATGTGAAGACATGCAAGAAGGTTTAAAGGTGCAATGATTGGTTTAAGAAAGCCTGATAGGGATTAACTGAGTGGAATTGAAGGCAGGTAGAGTGTGCTGGATGAGGTGGGTGCCTGGGGCTGTGCCTTTGGAGTAAATATTTTGTCCTTGTTAAGTGGAGCTCTGTCTTGCTGCTTCCTGATGCCTGTTCCCACCTGCTTTCCTCCCCCACACCATGCCCTATGATATTCTGCCTCATCTCCAGCCACAAGGAATGGTGTTGGGCATCTATGGACTAAGCCCCCAAATATACATTTCCTCCTAAATTGTTCTTGTCAGATCTTTTGGTCATTGCAGTAAAAAAGCTGACTAAAACCAAGTTGAGAAGATTTGGTCTCTGAAAGTCTTTTTTTGGGGAGGATGGGGGTAACTGGGGATTGAACTCAGACACTGAGCCACATCCCAGCCCTATTTTGTATTTTATTTAGAGACAGGGTCTCACTGAGTTACTTAGCAACTTGCTTTTGCTAAAGCTGGCTTTGAACTCAAGATCCTCCTGCCTCAGCCTCCGGAGCCCCTGGTATTACATGCATGGGCCACCGCGCCAGGCTCTCTGGAAGTCTTGATGCTACTTTTTGAACATATAGAGATTAGTTATAACTGTTTTAATGCTCTTGCATGTTACATTTTATATCTGTACCAGCTTCAATTGATTACAATTTCTCCTCCATATTTTACTGCTTCTTTGTATTTCTGCTAGTTTATGTTTCTATATCAGACATGATCACCTTCACCTATGTGAGAGCTGGATCTCTTTATTTCTAGGGGTATTTTTGGAAAGAGTTGTAATCCTCTGTGTCTAACTTTTAATATTTTTCCTGTCTCAGGACTGAGGATCAAACACAGGGCCTTGAATGTGCTAGGCAAATACTCTAGTATTGAGATAAGTCCCCAACCCCTTAATTTTAATATTTTTGGTGTTTAAATAAATGTTAGTTCAAAATTAAGTATCCTACATATTTAATATGCTTCTGTGTAATCTACACAAACCATATAAACCAAGTGTTTTTCCACTCTGACTAAAGAGGCATATTTCCAAGCTCACTCTAAGTGCTAGGCCCTATTTCCTCATGGGTTCTGATGTTTTTATACTCACCTAGGTTTGCTAATGAACACTCTGTTGAATACTTGAGATGGTTTTCAGGTAGCCAGAGTTATTTCTATACTCTGTGCTACTTTTTCATCTCTAGGATTCTCTCCTGTGATCTCTACTCTCCTTATTTTCCCAGGCTCTCGGATTTGTCCTGCAGTAGAAAGTTTGCTGAGGACTCTCCCATGTGCTTTGCACGGAAAACTCTTTCAAGACAGTGAGCTGTGACAATTGTAGATCTCATAATATTTGTTTTCCATTAGGGATCCATTACTATTTTGCATAATGTGTCTAGAAAGTGTTATTCATAAATTTGGTGTTGTGTTTTTTAATTATTTCAGACAGAAATATAAATTTAGTTCCTGTTATCTCATAACGGGTAAAAGTGAAAAGCCCTAACTAGATTTTTTTAAGGTAGAACACAATCCTTTATTAACTTGAATGAATTTACACTAAGGGAGAAGACAGCTCTCACCATTGAGGCCCGGATGTGAAATTAGAATGTAAAGTGTGATCCCCCATTAAATTTGATACCAATGAACAAAAAAGAAATCAGCAGAGCAGCAGATGGTATTGTTTGCAGCTCTGGGAGAGACTTGAGGCTCATAGTCACCATCTGCCTGCACAGCATTTTCTCAAACTTTGTATTTAGCAAAGTTTATTGCTACTAAGCTTATGAGCATTATGAGACAGATTACCAAATTCCTGCATTCTACCATGCTTTAATTAAAAGAAATATATGTCATGCATTGGATAGTTATGGAAGCTATGTGAAACATAACTATGCCTGCCTATTATTCTTCAAAATAGCATCTCATTTTTTATTTCATTTTTTTTCCAAACAAAGGCGTTCAGTATGTTATGCAGCATTGTAGCATACCTTTAAGAGGTCTCTGGATCCATCATTGAGGTTTATGCAAATTCTTACATAAATTCTACCCCTGAACATCTTTATTAAGCCTGGCTTTTATGATTAGTGAAGTTCTCATGAACGCGGTTTGTGTTTCCTTTTACAGATTGTAAAACACAGTTATAAATTTTTTATTCTGAGCAACACATTCAATAAATCTCAAAGCATTCATTGGCTAAAAACATCATAGGTACACCTACTGTAGTTTAATTAATTGTTAAAAAATTGGTGAGATATAATAGTAAATAATTAATCCAATCTTTGGATAGAATTGCAAATACTGCATCTAAAATGATGGTTATCCTCCATAGTTTGCACAGCCCCCATTCACAAAATCATGTTAAAATGTAAGAAAGTGCCATTTGGGGGGGGGGGTCAAAACTGGTGAAATAGCAACTTTATACAGTTCAGACATGATGTTTCTGCTAAAGATTTTCAAAATATGAACATAAGTATCTATTTACTGTTACTGTTTTTAGTACGAAAATGCTCAGTGAATATCTCAGGGGCCATTTCTATTATAAAATTTTAATATTAACTGAACTTAAAATATATATTCATTTTTATATTTTATATATTCATTTATTTACATATATGAATGTGTATATATATATGTGTACATATAAATGGATATATATATATATAGATATATATATATATATATATAAAATTTTGGTATATATATATAAAATTTTGGTATATATATATAAAATTTTGGTATATATATATATATATATATATATATATATATATAATTTTGGTATGTATATATAATTTTGTTATAAGGGATTGAATCCTGGGGTGCTCTACCACTGAAATATATGTATCAGTCCTTTTCTTTTCTTTTCTTTTCTTTTTTCTTTTTTTGAGACCTGGTCTTACTAACTTATCAAAGTTGGCCTCAAACTTGTGATTCTTCTGCTTTATCCTCCCAGGTAGCTCTGATAATAGGCATGTGCTACTGTTACAGCTAAATCTATGTATTTTAACATATTGTGAATCACTACTAAAATTTGAAAGTTTAAAAATGTATTTCAATTAATTTTCAAATTCATACATAGAAATAAGATATCAGAATAACCCGATAATTTGGAAAAAAAATTACCTGGGGTCCTTGCCCTAGTTCAAATCTGCAATGATTAAAACTGTGTGTTCAGGCAGAACAGGGAGGTGAAGATTGCCTATGCTTTCTCCTAGCTTTGTTATTTCATAGATGTATGGCACTGGACATAATACTTGGTCTTTCTGTGTTTGAAATTTTTTATCAACATAATGAAGATAACATTAGTATCTATTTCAAATGGATTTTGAAGGATTAAATGAGTATATGACATATTTTGTTTTTCTTGGTGGTGGGGGATACTGAGAGTTGAACTCAGGTACACTCATCCACTGAGCCACATCTGAAGGCCTGTTTTATATTTTGTTTAGTGACAGGGTCTCACTGAGTTGCTTAACACCTCACTGTTGCCGAGGCTGGCTTTTAACTCTGGAACAATCCTCCTACCTCAATCTCTGGAGCCCCTGGGATTACAGGCATGCAACACTGCACCCAGCTGAGTATGTGAGATATTTTGAGAGCTCAGTAAGCATTAGCTATTGTAGTCACTATTGATATTTTGGGTGTATACTTAATATTTAGGAGATAAATTGTATGGGTTTATATCATTGTTTTATCCAGTATCACAGACAAACACTATGTCTTAGTTGTCTTAGTAGGAATTTGTTTTACAGAAATTTACTCACTAGATAGATACTCATAGAATCAAAATTCATATGGCAAAATTTAGAATAATATCACTGATTAGAACATGGATTTTTTCAAAATAATGAGCTGTTGAACTGTAACAATGAGATAATATGAGCATTATATTGATGAAAATGAGTATTCAATGATATAATGTTATATTGGCAATATCTAGGTTAAATTAAAAATATGTTAAAAATTATATTTACTTTTGACACTATAAATCTAATTCAAGGAAAGTGAGCATTCAACATATAAACTCATGACATGGAACAGGAAGATTTATAAAAAAATTTAACATTTGGCAAGATACCCTTTTGAGGAGCTAACAGTTTTAAATATTAAAAATGAAAGTTTTGAATGTCTTTAAATTTGAGAACGGGGACAATAAGAATCTCTGACAACTTGGTGGGGAATCTCACATCTGAGTTCTTCAAATGACACTATCTACATCGGTATTTCTGAAAATTTTGAAAAAAGGATTGTGGTCTTTGGGGCCTTAGCTGGAGATGGATATAAAATGATATATTGACTTTTCAGTCCTTATGACTTCTCGGAAAACCAATAGGGTGAGTACTCATGATTCATAAGTCTGTTCACACTTGATTGCCCCTCTTTGTTAATTGCTTCTTCACATCCACATCCAAATTTCTTTTTAATTTCCCATCAGTTTTATAATCCAAATATTAATATTTTGCATTTTTTATAAACTTTCTCACTGTCTCTCAACTATTAGTATTTTCTCAATGCATTTGAACAGAATTAAATCCTCAATAATAAATTTTGAATCTTCATTTATATAGCAATATATAAAAAACGTTTCAGGAGAGCAGCAAACTTTCACAGTTTGCTTGAAAATTACTTTTGCAATGTAGTTTTTGTTATTGCATGTTTTAGCCTGAGCCCGAGAGAAGTAGTGGTAGCCATGCCATACTATTCTGTGTCTTTGGCTCTTGGATTTTTCTTAATAATAGCATTCAGTAGTATCCCAGAAACTCATGTGTGTCCCATCACTCATCTGAATGTGAACTTTTGAACGGTTTGCTTATACTATTTGCTATTCACTTATTACATTTTTTCTCTTCTTTTAATTAGCACATGGCAAATAAAGTTATAAAAATTGGCCTCAGTATAATTTTAGTTACATGCAATAAAGTTACATTGAGATAATCTAGTACATATATTACATTAACAATTTTCAATTCAAAAGAATAAAAACCATTGTGTGATATATCTTGAAAATTCTAGAAATATAATTGCTGATTCCTAAAAATAGTGATTCAATGTCATGACTGAATTTCTTCATGGTGCAGGGATAAATTAATGCCAGGTCAGACTTTGAACATGTGTACTTTATTATTTGTCTGGGTTTCATAGCAGCAGATGAATAAAACATGTTGAAATAGTGAAATAAAGTTTCAAATGTTTTATTTAGCTGAGAAACTTTCATATTAGCATCTATGGCCACATATGATCAATGAATGAGGGATATTTCAACATTAGAAGATTAATATAAAAGAAAATTAAATAACTCTTCTAAAAGAGATATCTGTCATTCTCCTTTCTCCATTTTGTCTCTGAAGATCAATAATTTAATATTTTCTTTTTAGTGATTAGCTCTTATCCATATACTTTTCAACTTGGTTTATTTAATTTTGAATGAATATCAATCTGGGATTTTTTATGATACCTATAAATACATAAAGTGAGACAGACTGGTTAAGGGGAAAATAACTTGTTCTAGATAATAGACAATTGTATTATCTAATTTATAGAATACATAACAGCATCTATTTCCTACATAAAGCAATCAGAATTGAGGTACTTACTAAAAAAAGTAATACAGTAGCTTATTTTAAAAATTAAATTGGGAAACTTAATTTGCCTCATGTGCAAAATCAGCACAATTTTTACCTTGAGATGTACTTAAAATATTTTAGAAGAAATGTTATAAATCTCAGAAGAAATACTTTAAAGGAAACATAAGACCATTTTAGTTAAATCAAGCTAAAAATATTCATTCTTTGTAAAGTAATATTTGTGATTTATTTTATTCCTTCTTCCATATAATAACCTTTAGGAAGCTATGATAATCCATTTCTTTGGTGATTTTAATTCCTATAGTCAATCTGCTCCCATTATTTTAGGTATAATGTAAGTATTTGCATATTGCTATTACTCCTCTCCTATACAAAAAGATATAAATGTGTAATAATAGTATACACTCCCTAAATTTATGCCACTAAAGAAGTTCTATGTGTTTCGATAAATATGTTTTTAGGCTCAATACAGAAAAAGCAAACATTTTCCAACATTTGTGTGTCAACTCTGACCTCTGGATTTATGAATTATGAATAAGTCTGCACAGTGTTTCTGGTATATTAAGGAATGCTTTTGATATGTTTGTAATATTGAAAGGTTCTATTAAAACATAAAAAAAGGAGTGGTGGTTGGTGATTATTACATAAAATGCAAGTAAACAAACGAACAAATAAATACACCTTGACCCAGTATTTCTACTTTAGGAATTCATTCTATCAAAGCAGATAGATCATGAATAAAGAAGGCTTTGGTAAATATTCCATTTTTATTTACACTTGCAAATAATTAAAACTACATGCAATTTGTTTACATACCCACAGGAAAATTTAAATATAAATCATAAGTCCCTCTTGGAATACTTAAACCAATGGTATTTAAGTGCATTGATAGATTTTTGAAGCCATAAAAAGACAGAAACAAAGTCCTTTTTACATTTTAGATGCTGAGAGATAAAAGCACAGAGACATGGAGAATACTAAACCTGTTGAGAAACAAATGTGAACAGTAGTTATCTAATGCATGACTCTCCCTTCTGATGATCTTTGTATTACATGTATATTCACTTGTAAAAATTCTCCTAAAGAGAAAGATAGGTAATATTCCCCAAATTAGCCACTGAGACCAGCTACAATAAATTTGATGAATAACCATCATCAAACTCTTGTTGAGAGGCTGGGATTGTAGCTTAGTGGTAGAGTGCTCAACTACCATATATGAGGCAATGGGTTCCATCCTCAGAACCACATAAATGTAAAATAAAGATATTGTGTTCACCTAAAACTAAAAAAATAAATATTTCAAAAAAAAACTGTTGAGAGTCTTTAATATGTAAGGTACTACACTTCATAGTTAAAATTGCTCAGTCCTTGAATAATGAAAGAGGAATCTGGAACCAAAATAATAATATGTTTCTCTCTCTCTCTCTCTCTCTCTCTCTCTCTCTCTCTCTCTCACACACACACACACACACACACACACACACACACACACA
>NW_026000101.1:25657926-25686810 GCF_001458135.2 Marmota marmota marmota
GAGCTCACAATGTGTAGATCGGAGCCAACTTTTTCTTCTATCAGACGTAGAGTCTCTGATTTGATATCTAGCTCCTTGATCCACTTTGAGTTAACTTTTGTGCATGGCGAGAGGAGGGGATTCAGTTTCATTTTGTTGCATATGGATTTCCAGTTTTCCCAGCACCATTTGTTGAAGATGCTATCCTTCCTCCATTGCATGCTTTTAGCTCCTTTATCAAATATAAGATAGTTGTAGCTTTGTGGATTAGTCTCTGTGTCCTCTATTCTGTACCATTGGTCCACCCGCCTGTTTTGGTACCAGTACCATGCTGTTTTTGTTACTATTGCTCTGTAATATAGTTTTAAATCCGGTATCGCTATACCACCTGATTCACACTTCCTGCTTAGAATTGCTTTTGCTATTCTTGGTCTTTTATTTTTCCATATGAATTTCATGATTTCTTTATCTATTTCTACAAGAAATGCCATTGGGATTTTGATTGGCATTGCATTAAACCTATAGAGAACTTTTGGTAATATTGCCATTTTGATGATGTTAGTTCTGCCTATCCATGAACAGGGTATATTTTTCCATCTTCTAAGATCTTCTTCTACTTCTCTTTTTAGGGTTTTGTAGTTTTCATTGTATAAGTCCTTCACCTCTTTTGTTAGGTTGATTCCCCAAGTATTTTATATTTTTTGAGGATATTGTGAATGGAGTGTTTTTCCTCATTTCCGTTTCAGAAGATTAGGAACATTCCCTGAATAAGCTGAATATCATTTGTAACATTTTTTATTTTAGAAAAATACTCAGCTCATGTATACTCTTGACTCTTGTTTACTTATCATCCAGTACAATTATTGAACCATTTATCTTGGCTACATACTGTGCCTTAATCGGCTTTCACAAAGTAACATGGTAAGGTTAATGGTAGAGATTTCAAATGATGAAACAGAAGGCAGAAAGGAGCCTTTAATTTAAAAGGAGACATGAGGGATAGTTTCTCAAATGAAAGCTACCAAAAGAACTTTGAATCAATGACTATATTAGTCTAGTGGAATAAGAAGTGAAAAACGGGGAAAGGTGATGGGAGTGAGAAAAAGCCTATCAGGCATTTCCATGCATTCTCTAGAAACAGAAATGTGGGGCCCAGGAAGTTTTGCTAGGAAAAGCTACCTTCAAGACTGGAGGTGTGTGAGGTAGTTACAGGGGTGTTGGTGATTCTGTGGCAGCCACAAGGGAAGACTGAGTTCTGGTGGCAAAATGGACAGGATTTGGAAAAAATAAACAAAGGAACAAAGAACAACAAAAAAATCCCTCCCTTTTGAAGTAATGTAAAAATGTATAGAAAAACATGGATTTCATGATAGAGACCTTTCCTCTATACATATATCTTGGATGCCAGGTTTCAACTCTGTTTCCACTGAGGAGTCAAGTAGTTTTGTCCTGAGATCATAGAATGCTTTGTTGTAGTCTGTTTCAAATGCTTCCTATACTTCCGTTGTACTGGTGGTTTTATGCTTCCAAACTATCTTACTCCATGTTCCTAGTTGAGTTAGTTTGGATTTCCCCAGAAATGGACCCTCCAATTCACAAATGAAATGGTTCATTTGGATTGCATTCGGTTTGGGGAATGTTTTTCCAGGAGTCTCATAGGAGACTGAAGGGGAAACATACAAAACAAAACAAAAAAGAAGAAAGAAAAATTTAAAACTTTGCATTACCATTTTCAATGGAGATTCTTCAGTTGGAGGTATAGAATTTGGTATAGTTCCTGCTGCTTTATGTTATTCTACCAGGAGGGTGAAGACGTTAGATCCACTAGCTCCTGTGAGTCCTTAAGGAGGATTGTTCTCATGGAGTGGTAATTCCTCACTGCTTTCAAGCTCCACTTGTACACGAAAAGAGTTCTGGTCAAGGAAGTCTGCAGGAAAAGAAACACAGGTGTTACTGTGTGGAGTTCGGGTATGTACAGAAATAGCAATTGCTAAGGCAAGGGGGGTGCAGCACCAACACTATCTATAATTCCACACTGTACTTACAGCTGTTGCTAGCTTTGTGTTTCACGTTACTACACTTCCACTATCTAAACCAACTGAAAAGTGCTAAGGAAAGAGACCATTAGAATGGGCACATGTCAATTGTTGAGTGAATCATTATGAGTTATGGAAATGGGTTTTCAAGAAAAGAAGATAACTATGAGGCAACATGATGTCAAGTTGGGGGAAACAGTTCAGAACTAAAGGTATAAAATGATTCCAGAAAAGAATAGTTTTGCAGTTGTCTTTTCTATACATTCAGTATTAAGATGGTCAGTATAGTGAATGGGACACAAAATTCAGGTTTGTTTGTCTTTATGGAGAACCCTTACACTTCATTATGGTCTATCTGGCTTGATGCTGGGTACTGGCATCATTTTAGCATGCATAAAATGGGCCTAAAAGAAGAAAAGATGAGGGGAAAATCAGAGCCAGGTATGGTTTAAGGGTTTTAGGAGAGTAACTGGCATTAAGGAAATCCAGTGGAAATGAAGTTCAAGCAGAATTTGAACCACAGCTCTAGTTTGAATGAATAAATAAATATAGCATTCCTAAACCGCAACTGAGTATAGAAGCCATTATTCCTTCATAGTCTCACTGTTTACATACCAAAATGTGAATTAAGAATGGAACTGGTAATTCCAAGTTCTACCATTGATGGCGATAGAGTGCAGGGTGTTCTCCTTTTCAGGTAGAAATTAATTTGAGTCCTTGGTGAGACTAAAACAATAACTTAGAAGCCTCAGTTTCTCCCGCTATGAGAATTTAGGAGAACTAGGAATTAATAACCCCTACAAGGCTGGGTCTAAAGAGTCATCATTCTTTTTTTCTTTTTTTTTTTATTATAGACTTTTCATAAATTCAAATTCAAAACAATTGCAACCTTAACTAACACTAATTTTTAAATAGGATACCATAAATTTTAGATTCTGAGAAGAAAGAGTAGAGACTACAACAACCTTAATCTAGTTTTAATTATTTTTGACAGAAGAGAAATGAAGACTGAATCCATTTCCATTTATCCTGTTGTAATAGCATATGTGCAGTCTGGGTGAGGGCAATTTGAAAGGATTTTGCTTTTCTGTAGAAATATTAAGATCTGCTACTTTTATATTTTATTTTCATGCTTCTAGGGTTTGCTATAGAACTTTAATGTCCGTGCTTTGGTTTCACAGGATTAAATATTAAACAATATCACTAACTAGATATGGTACATTTACTTTCCAAGTAATTGGATTGTGGATGAACCTGCTGCTACTGTTCATTAGTCTGTGACTTCATAAGACTTTAACTCTATTCTCCTTTTACAACAGTGCAATTTGGAAACTTTCCATAGAAATGAGAGCAGCTGAAAATAGTTGGAAATGGCCTTACATTGCCTTTGGGATAATGGAATCATGTTCATCAACAAAGGTGGCATACCATTGATGTGAAATGGCAATCACCGCTTGCCAAATCATTTGAAATTCCTTACCTAAACATACAGGTCACCATTAGTAAAACACTAGTTTTATTGGCTTAAAAATTAGCTTTTACCTTATTGTTAAAGTGATATATGTTTATTGTATGTGTAAAAAATTAAAGAAAAACTAAAAACCATTTACAATTCTGCTCAGAGATAATCATTACTAATATTCCCTTACATATATGTGTAATTTATATACTTGTTCTAATTTTATAACTATAAAATTTGTTCTGTTTTCCCTTTGACATTATTTCCATATCTTTAAAATTCTTTATAAGTAGATTTTATAATGGTTGCCTACTCTTTATTTTTATGGATGCAGCCTGATATAATCATTCATTGCAGGACATTTGGATTGCTTCCAGTTATTTGCTGCCATAAATAATGACAAGATAAAATCTCTGCACATAAATCCTTGTCCTCATTTCTGATAATTTCTTTAGGAGAGATTCCCAGAAATGGAATTTCTGGGTCAAAGAGACTGAATATGTTTAAGGTCTTTGGTATCTTTCCAAACTTGCTTTCAAAAATGGCTTATAAATTTGTATACCCTCAATGAGTTTATAACCAGGCCAGTCTCTGTACACCCTATCAGAGTTGTATGTTAAAAAGTATTTTAATTAGTTGCCCAGTAGTAGTCTCTTATTTGATTAAGTTACATACTATCACTGGATGAAATAATATGCATTTTATTAAAATTAAAATCAGGCATATAATGTTGCAACATTAAGCTTATTGATAACATGACATTTTGTAAAACACATGATATAAAGTGGAATATACTCCATCATTGTAAAAATGCAAACATGTATTCATATAAAAATTATTGCACAAAGATGAAGATCAATAAAAATAAAATCTAACAATAATATATTACCTTAATAATGGACAGCTTAGTATGTAGTTAATAATAGCATAATACTAAGTTCTTAAAATTTATTATTTCCTTCCATCTTATTATAGCTATATGAAGGGTGTCCTAAGCTTGAAGATTTTTTTAAAAAGATCATGTAACCTTAGCAGATGTCAGAGTTGTACTGAAATTTAAATCCAGATTGTTGACTTTAAATCCACAATTAGGATAATAAGCTTACTTTTATTCTTTGAAACAGTTTTTTATTTCCTAAATTTTGTGATAGTCTGCTGCCTATCATATTCTTCATGACAGAAGAATATAAAATGGTATATTTAAGAAGAATTACAATGGATCAATTTCTTAAGACTCCTTAGGAAAAAAAATAATTAACTAGCAATCAAATAAAGGATCTATACATATACTACTCTGAATAGAAAGACATGTTTTGGAAAATATAAATAGTAATAATAATAATAATAGTTGTCCTAACCACTAATCAACAAAAATGCAAGTAAAACAATAAAATAACACCCAAATCTGAGGAACAAGGATTACTGAATGTTTCTCAGTATGCATTATGAATATTTTATTACTAAAACTCAAATATATTGAGGGCATGCAAGATGGTAGAATAGAGAAGGTCACTATACTGACTATTCCATGGTTTGAAACCAAGGGAGAATATAGGCATTTTCTCAGCAAGGTGGGTGAATGACAAAAATGGTGGAGAAGCTTTACTAGAATTTAATACTGGACATTCAAATTAGGTCAGGGACTCAGGAGGTTAGATATAACAAAATGAGGAAGAAATCCCCAATGCTACAACTGCTACTGCAGAAGGAGGCACTAGCCAGAGCAGTCCCTTTGTGGGCATAGTGGAGGGATAAGGGAATTAAAGGACCCAAATTTTTAGGAGACCTGAGGCATGTCTGGGTACAGAGAGTTCAGAGTTTAAAGACATTGTCCCACCAACTTAAAGGTCTGCTGCATAATATCCTTACGTGGGAGAGAAGCCCCTTTATCTCCTGACTGTGTGCTGGGAACAGAGGAAGGAACCATTTTGAGGTTGCAGCAAGGGTACCTGCAACTGAGGAAGCTGATTCATGACAAACCCAAGTTTGGCCCCAAAGTACAGTCCTGGAAAACTCACACTGCAAACATAGAGTGATGTGCCTAAGTGACCAGGAGAAACTCAAATGTGGACAGAGGTTTACACAGGGGACAACTGGTAGTAGAAACCCACATGGCTTTCCCCATCTCCTCCAATCAGGCTGTTTTCAGGACTGGCTGGGAAACAAGTGTTTGAGCAAGAATTCAAAAGTGTGGGGGTGGGAGATATTGAGTTTGGAGACTGAACCTGACACCAGAAAATGTGGGGTCTCCCAGTGATGCCGTGGACTAAGAATTGGTTCCTCTATCACATGAGTGCAATCCAAGGAAGATCTCTCAGATGCAGTCTTTCAGTGTGGATCAGCAATTGCTGGGCCCTGGAGGTGCACTGACTTAAAACCTCCAGACCAATTGGAATTTATCCAAGAGCCTGGAGCCTACCTAAGCCTAAACCCCACTTTCAGGAATTCTGCTATGGAACTTCACCCTAAGGGTGGAGCAAGCATCACTCTCCACATACCGCCTAACACTGCTGAACACAGTTGAGAAGGGAAGAATAGAATCTTTAGAACTTCATTGGAAACAATTCTTTAATTTTTTATCAATTTTTTTTCCTTTTTAATTTTATTTTCTCTGTTTATTTTATTTTCTCTCCTCCTCCCTCATAATTATTACATCCTACATCACTTCTGTTCTCTCCCTATCCACCATTCAAAATTGTAAACACTTTTGCAAGCTTACTGTTTTTACTGTAGGAAATAAAAGATCCTATCATTTCTGTTTATTGTTATAATCATCATCATAAATATAATAGCAGGAACTATTTGGCTTAATGTTGTATACTGTTTGAATTGGTTGTTGCTATTATTTGACTCCTCCTAATCAGTAAAGTCCTGGGAACCTTTAGTGACACTATAGTATCCACAGGCTAAACTCTCTACTGCCTCAGATCCATAGAGTTATATGGGTAGACACGCAAACAGTATGAAAAAATAAGGGAAAAAATCACCCCAAACAAAATAAGGTACTTCAATAACAACGTCCATTGACATCACAGTGGAAGAAGAGTCAGAAAAAGATTTTAGAATGTAGGTATGAGAGGTAAAGTACTATATAAGGGGTGAAATCAGAAGGATAATACAGAAAGTGAAAGATCACTTTAAAAAAGAGTTTCTGAAAAATAATCAGGCAGAAACCCTCAAAATGGAGGTATCAATAAACTAAATTAAAAATTCAGTGGAAAGGACCTCCAAAAGACTAGATCACTTGGAATACAGATTCAGGCAAAGAAGACAAGATACATAATCTTGAAAATAAAGGTGACCATGGAGAAAATATGTTAAGAGACCATGAACAGAATTTTAAGAAATATGTAATAATATGAAAAGGTCAAATTTAAGATTTATTGGGATAGATGAAGGCTCAGAGATACAAACCAAAGGAATGCACAATCTTTTCAATGAAATGGAAAATGGAAACTCAAATACAGGAGGCTTACAGGACTGCTAATATACAAAATTACAACAGACCAACACTAAGGTACACTATTATGAAAATGCCTAACTCAGAACATTAGAATTTTAAAGGCTGCCAGACACAAATGACTGGTCACATTTAGAGGGAAACCAATCCGTATCTCAGCTGATTTCTCAACCCAGACCCAGAAAAATGGAGGTTCAGAATTGACAATGAATTATGAAGAAGAAATTAAAAATAAAACTAAAAATCAGCAAAGGGAAGAACTATACTAGAAGAAGACACTCAAAGTAGAAACTAATTAAAATAAAATACCAGAAATAAATAAAAATGGCAGAAAATAAAAATCTCAATAATAACATTGAATGTAAATGACCTAAGCTTATCAATCAAAACAGATGGGCTGATTTGATTAAAAAACAACATCCAATATACTGTCTCCAAGAGACTCATCTCATATGCTAAGACATCCACAGACTTAAGGTAAAGGAAGGAAAAAATATATATCATTCACATGGATCTTAGAAACTAGCAGAGGTTTCTATACTCAGATAAAGTGGACTTCATGCCAAAGTTAATCATAAAGGACAAAGAAGAACATTTCATACTGCTTAAGAGAATTATACATCAACGAGACATAACAATTTTAAATATTTATGCCTCAAACAATAGGGGATCTACATACATCAAACAAAGCTCAATTTTAAGAATAAAATAGACCACAACACAATAATACCAGGTGACTTTAACACATCTCACCCACCACTGGATAGATCCTCCAAACAAAAATTAAGGGCTGGGGATATAGCTCAGCTGTTAGAGTGTGTGCCTTGTATGCTCAAGGCCCTGGGTTCAATAGATATAGCAATAAAAACACATGGTATTGGCATCAAAGCATATGAAAACCAATGGAACAGAATAAAAGACAGAGATAAACCCACATAAATACAGTTATCTTATACTAAACAATGTCACCATAAACATGCATTGGAGAAAAGATAGCTTCTTCAATAAATGGTATTGGAAAAACTGGAAATCAATATGTAGCAAAATAAAATTAAGCCCCTATCTCTTACCCTGAACAAAAATAAATTCCAAATGGATCATGGAATCAGACCAGAGACCCTGCACCTACTAGAAGAAAATGAAGGCCCAAGTCATCATGATGTTGGATTAGGAACAAAGTTCCTCAACAAAACTCCTAAAGCACAAGAAATAAAATCAAGAATCAATAAATGGGATGTTATCAAATTAAGAACTTCTTCACAGCAAAGGAATCAGTCACGAACATGAAAAGAGAGCCTAAAGAATGGGAAAAATCTTTGTTACATGTACATCTGATAGAGCATTAGTCTATAGAATATATAAAAAAAACTCAAAAAACTTAACACCCAAAACATAAATAACCCAATCAATAAATTTTGAGCTAAGAAACTAACAAACACATCACAGAATAAATATGATTGATCAACAAATATATTAAAAACTGTTCAATATCTCTAGCAATTAAAGAAACACAAGTTAAGCTTATACTGATATTCCATCTCACTCCAGTCAGAATGGCAATTATCAAGAATACAAACAACAATAATATTAGTGACGATGTGAGGAAAAGATCCACTCATACTTTGCTGGTGAGACTGCAAAATTGGTACAACCACTCTGGAAAGCAGTATGGAGATTTCTCTGAAAACTTGGAATAGAACCACCATTTGACACAGTTATGCCACTTCTCAGCATAAACTCAAAAGACTTAAAATTAACATCCTATAGTGATGCAACCACATCAATATTTATACCAGCTCAATTCACAATAACTAACCAAACTTGGTGCCCTTCAACAGATGAATGGATAAACAAAATGTGTTTTATACACACAATGGAATATTATTCAGCCATAAAGAAATGTAAAATTATAGCAGTTGCCAGCAAATGGATGGAAATGGATACTATCATGGTAAGTAAAGTAAGCCAATCCCCCTCAAAAAAGGTCAAGTGTTCTCTCTGATATGTTGATGCTAACAAACAATAAGTTGTGGTGGGAAGAATACAAGTTCATTGGATTACACAAAGGGGAATGAAGGAAGGGATGAGGAATGGGTATAAGCATAAGTTTACTCTGTTCATATGTGAATACACTACCAGGGTAACTCCACGCTGTGCACAGCTACAAGAATACCAAGTTATACTCCATGCATATATCTTAAAATACACTCTACTGTCATGTATAACTAAAAAGAATTTAAAAATTTTAAAAATATTAGTCATTAAAAATCCTCAAATATAACCAGTTATATTATATAACTATTTTTTTTTAATTTTTGTAGTTGTAGATGGACAAAATGCCTTTATTTTATTTGTTAATTGTTATGTGGTGCTGAGGATGGAACCACTGAGCTACAGCCGCAGACCTATATAACTATTTTTATTGCTATAAATAAAAATACACATTGTAGTGATGAATTAAGCTGCCTTTGTATATAAGTCAGGAATTTCTTTTTTTAAAATATTTGAAATTTGAATATTTTCCATTAAAATGGATATGACAAAATTTCATTCTTTAATTCATTCAGGAATTTTTTCTTGATTGCCTATTAGTTACTCAGTATTGTTGCAGAATATATAAATATATGACCATATCCAACAACAAAATTACCTGCCCTCCAATCTCTTATATTCCAACATGGAATGCAGATAATGAACACAAATATTAAGTATTTATTCTATTATATTTTGATATATGCTAGTGAGAAGTTAGAGAAAAAATATTTTTTATTGGAGAGGAAATATTGAAATTTTAGAGTCTGGTTAAAAATGTATCAAGAAAAATGTAAATTATAGACTTCAAGGAAATAAAAGAATATACCATAAAGAAATTTGTGTATGTAACACCCAGTCAGGGAGAAGCAATCCTTGCAAAGACCCTGTGTTGAAGGATCAATGGTTGAACCAAAGGGGAGCAGAAAGGCTTTATATATTTAACTATACTAGTATAATTAGAGGAGGGTAATATTAGTAGATCAGAGAAATAATGGGATTTTGTAATTGGATTTCAAAGTCAAGGTTACTATACACCAAAGTTTATGCCTATTTTTCTGATGTAATTATTAATAATGCTGCTTTCACTCAATTTTCCAGTTTGGACATAAGTTACCATAATTGTAGTAAGAAGTTTTACTTTTACCTAACATGGTTTGAACAGGTGGATGACATCACCTGTCACATGCTTTATCCAAATAACCGATGGTTCTTGTTGAGAGAGGACTGAGGTAGGAGTTGAGGTAGGAGTTGAGGTAGAAATCCTGCTCAGGAGACTATTGAAATCCTCTAAGTAAAGTAATGGTGGCCTGAACCAAAGTGATGTGGGTGGTTCTGGAGACAAATCAAAAGAGTCTGGAACTCTTTAGAAAGGGAAGTAGAAAGAATATGTTGAAAAATTGAATATGAAAGAAGAATTTCAGTAAGGTACATGTTAATATGTTCGATATCATTTCAGATTTATAGAAAGCTGGCAAAAGTACTCCAAAGAATTATAACACCATCTTCAACAAGATACTAGATATTAACTTGTTACCACATTTTCATTATCATTTTCTTTTTCTCTATTTTGACATAAATGCATAAATGTGTTTGTTCGAGTGAATGTTCAATTATTATTTTACCAGTATTTGGAACTGAGGAAAGCTGTAGTCATCCACCTTGAAATATTTCAAACAATAAGTATTTCCTGAAGAAAAAAGACATTTCTTACCAAATCACAATATAATCATATAATCTAAAGAGGACATTAATATTTTTATGATGCTATTAGCTTTCCTACAGACCTATTATATGAATGTATCCAAATTTAATATCATCTTAAAACAAAAGAAAATGCCTGGCCCAGGATTACATGTGACATTTAGTTGTCATGCATTTTTATCCTTTTAAATCTAGAACAATTTTTTTCTCCTTTGTCTTTTATGATTTTGATATTTTTAAGTTTATGGGCTGTTATTTTATAGAATATACTTAAACTTGGATTTGCATAATATTTCTTCATTTTTGTATTATATATGATATTGTGTTATTCTCAGTATTTCAGGTCACAATGTCAGGATGCCAATTTTTTCCATTACTAATCCTAACTTTGTGACTTGGTTAACATGGTACCTGCCAAGTTTTTAATTTTTTTCTATGTTTCCTTGATTTTTTAATCAGTATCTTATAACCTGTAATTTAGTATCCATTGATTATTATTGCTTGACTCAGTTATTACCATTATGACTTTTAAATGGTGGTTTTCTAATTTGGTCAATCTTTTTACATCTATTAGGTATATTCCACTGTCAGGAAAAGTTTTTTAATTTTCCCCAGTTATTAATCTACAAACAGTACTACAGTCTTAGAGATTTACTTTCTTACAAAAAAAGTAAAAATGCTTTAAAATAATTTTTATGCTCAAATAATTTCAGATTTGACCCGTGGAAACACTTTCAAGTATGTTTTCTTGAGTTCCCATTGTTCTTTGATACTTCTTCACATTGATGGGATATAAATTTTATCATGTGATTTCCCAGGCTCTGACAGTGTGATTCTGGCCTGGATATAAATACAAATACACCCCTCAACACACACACACACACACACACACACACACACACAAGATGTAACAAATGTTGGAAGCTGTTGGCTTTTTTAATCAAAATAGAGAGGGACAATGTTAAACCAGAAGATTAAAACGTGATGTGTATGAACAGACTGCATCCTATACATGGGGAATGGTTCCCTTACTACATATGAAAAAACAAAAATTCAGTCTGTCTTCTGGATGTTTGGGGTTTCATTCAGCCAAGCGTCTGGCTTTTTGGAATCACATTTTGAGACCTGTGCCAAACAAAAAGTGCTGTTGGCTTCATTCATCTCTGGTTCTATGCCAGTAAAGCAGGTTGAGTTTCAGAACCCCAATCGCTTTCTTATTCTGTCAAGTAGATCTGAATGCTCTGCTTTTTTCTATGTCCTTTCTCTCTGTTCCTTGGATCTCTTGCCTTTAAGGGTTCTTTTCAGGCCCTTTTCTAATGTGTGGATTCCTGTTTTACATAAGAAACTTTTGGACAGGTGCTATTTCTGACTTGGGATGGAAATATACATGCATATTATTTTTGAGAGAGAAGTTAGAGACCATTAGCATTGCTAACTAAATTTAGCAAAGAAGTATTACTTTTGCTTGGCCACTTTGCTAAATAATTATTGCCATCCCAGGAACAGTATATTCAAGAAGAAAATAATTCTTGTTTTATAAGCAAAAAATTATTAATTGATAATAGTGAAAATTGGCTTCTCTCATGTTAGTCTTCCTAACATTTTTAATTGATTATAATTTTTCTACCCATCTAATCCAAATTGCAGTCATTAAACATGCGATTTTAGGGGCTCAGATTGTGGCTCAGCGGTAGAGCAGCGGTCGCCCAGCATCAGTGGGGCCCTGGGTTTGATCCTCAGCACCACATTAAAAAAAAAAAAAAAGGAATGAAATAAAGGAATTGTGTCCAACTACAACTAAAAAAATAAATATTTTAAAAAATAAACATGCTATTTAAAATATTTTGGAAGCATAATTTTGTAAATTCCCTAGTTCAAAGAAATGTGTAGGTTCCATTACTAAGGACTTCATAATAGTGTGCTCATGTGGAAAATAAATTTTTATTTTGGGAAAGACAGCATTTCATATTGAAAATAAAGAATGTAAGGCTGAGCAAGATACATTCAATAGCATAGATTAAAAATTAGAGTTGAATTAAATTCATTTTAACTTTAATGAAAAATAAACTAATTTAAAGAAGAGCCATATTCAAATAAGGAAAATCAAGTCTGCTTCTTTAAACATGCATATATCAAATCAGAGAGGAATAGATCATGTATTATAAATGATAATGCAAATATCTGTTGACACATAGAAAATATTTTTGTACTGTGATGAAACTTTGGTTAGATAGGAATTGTGTGCATGTGTAAATCACTATATATGTATATGTGTATAAATTTATATTTTAGTGTTATATGTATCTTAGTATATTTAATTATATATATACACATATATGTTCATATACACATATATGTTCATATTTTAAGTGTAAAATTCATGTTCATATATGTGTATATGTTTATAGATAAATTGATATGAATTAACAAGAAACATTATAAATGAGCATGAAACTACTTAACAAGCTTCTGTTACTTGAAAAGGGAATCATCTCTTATTTATACGTTAAAACACCTCATCGTCTTAACACCATTTTATTTTATGCACAGTTATCACAATGAATAACGACATTGATCCTTCAATCTAAAAAAAAATAATGTCTTCGCACAGCCAGAAAATTAAGAAAGAATGTTCAAGACTGGCCAAATGATAAAAGTGATCTATTTTCTCTCCTATTTTCTGAGTACATTAATCAGTCTGTCATGATACTGCCTAGGATATTTATGTCTGCCTAGAAACAATAAAAGTTCACTTTTTGTTTTTCCAAAAAGTTGCTGTGCTGTGTTGACATTTTCACCCTGGAGGACAGCCACATCGCTCTGAACATATGCCACAAAATAGTTCATTCATGTTAATTCTGCATAAATGTGCTACCTGCAGTGTTCAAAAATAGAATTGCAGTGATATATTTTGAGCATATGTATGACCCACAGAAAGAGTTCAAATGCAAATAGATTTTAAAGAAATAAATGAATTCTATTAAATTAAGAGAAAAATGAATTCCATTAAATTTATTTTATGATTAAAATATGCATCAAAAATTCTTTTGTGATATTTCTAACTTTAATATATTAATAAAAAAAAAATGAATCAACTTGTATTCTTAGCCTGGTATGCTATAAACACCTTGGGCTTGGCCCAAGGTGGACCTTTAACAAATATTTGTCATACTGAAAGGTTAAAATTAAAAAGACTTTTATATAAAACCACTAAGTATACTTTTAATAATGGATTCTTTTAAGCAATCTGTAGGTGAAATTTTCTGTTGGAATCTAAATGTTTTTGCTTTAATTGAAGTAATTACTTCTATATCTCAGTTTGACTTTATTGTATTTCACTTTGTCCCACACATTTTTTCTTTCTTCCTTAACTTTTTATAATTAGCATTTTTGTTTTACTTTCTGCTTACCCTTTTATTTTTGTTCTTTTACTATTGACTTGAATGACATATTACAAAATGAATGCTCGGCCTATGATAATTTAACATAAATTCTCTCACTTTATAGTTATTGGAAAGTCCTTATAAATACTAAACATATTTAATTTCCTCTGACCAGATGTAACTACTTTGGTTTATGTACAATTGTATGTGTGTATGTGGGTCTTCATATGGTATCAAATAATAAGCATGGTAAAATTGATCTAAACTATAAACAAACTTCAAGTTTTTTGTACAAACAGTTTTCATTTAGATTTTCCCATGTTTTACCATTTCCACAGCTTTTCACTTCTTCCTCTTTGAATAGGAATCTAGTATCAGTTTTTTCCTGCCTGAAGTATTCCTTTTAAAAATTCTATTAGTACAGATCTACTAGGGGAATTTTTCTTAGATTCTTGATTATTGAAAATTTCTTTATTTTTATTAATATTTTAATGTTGTAGAATTACACATAACATTCACGATTTCAACCATTTTTAAGTGTAAAATTCAGTGGTAGTTAGTGCATTCATATTGTTGTGCGACCATTACCATTATCCATCTCAACAACTCCTATCATCTTATACAAATGAAAATCTATAAAAATTAAACAGTAATGCCCATTCCCCATCCTCCTATCCCCGGGCAATAATTATTCCTTTCATTTTTAAGTATTCGTTTACTCTAGGCATTTCAGTTAAATGTAATCATACAGTATTTGTCTGGTTATAAATGGCTTATTTATAGCCATTCCTGTTTTCTGGTTATATTTTGCATAGGATATATTATTTCATTCTTTATTTGCAATCTATTTGTTTCTGTATATATTAAATGAGTGTCTGGAGACAGCATATAGCTGGATAATGAGTTTGTTGTGTCCAGTCTTTCAATATCTGTCTTTTGTTAGAGTTTAATCCATTTACACTCAATTACTGATAAGCAGGGGCTTGGATCATTTTATTATTTGTTTCTATATGTCTTATGGATTTTTATATCCAATTTATTTCTTTACTATCTTCATTTGTGTTTAGTTGATTTTTTTTCATAATAAATGCTTTCATTTCCTTCTTGTTTCATTAGGGTATATTTTTTTAACTAGTTTCTTTTCACAGTTACATGAGGATTACATCTAAAGTCCTAATTTTTATTATTCCTATTTGAATTTATCCTGGATTAACTGCAAAAACAAAGACAATATTCCTCAATAGCTCTATCTGCATCCCCTTTCAGTTAGTGATTTTATAATATTATATCATTGCACATTATATATCCAAATGACTAAACTAATAATTGTTATTTAATACATTAGTCCCTGAAATTATTAAAGAAATAAAATTGTGGAGTTTTCAAATAAAATTAAAATGATACTGACTTTTAAGATAATAACAGTTTTTTATATTAATCTCAAATCATGTAAAATATAAAAATGTAATTGAAAATCAAGGTTAGTCTAATACTAGGTTTTTAAATTGCCAATGTATTTATTTTTATTGAGGTACTTTTTTCTTCATGTGATTTCAGGTTACTCTCTAATGCCCTTTCATCTCAACCTTTTCAATTTCTTGTAAAGCTGGTCTTTACAAGATGAAAATGAAGCTCCTCATTTTCTCAGCTTAGGTTTATTTTGTATTGTTTTAATTACTCCTTCCTTTTTTTCTTTTTAGAATTTTTAATTGGTACATTCTAATTGTACAGAATAATGGACTTTGTTGTACAAATCCATTCATACACATAACATAGTGGTATCCCTCACTTATAAAGTATGATTTTATCAGATATGGGATTTTTTTCTTTTTTTCTTTTAGTATTTTGAATAAATTATCTCACTACTCTCTGGTCTCCAAAATTGCTGATGGGAAATCTACTGATAATGTTGTGGATAATCTCTTTGTATGATGTTTCACTATTCTTATGCTATTTTGATGATCTCTCTTCCAATTGTTCAATTATAAAGTGTGTATAGATCTCTTTGAATTCAACATGTTGGAAATTCATTGAATTTCTTGGATAGTTATATTCATATATTTCATTAAAATTGGGAAACTTTGGGGTATTATTTCTTCAAATAGCCTCTCTGTCTTTTATCTTCTTTATCTGGTACTGTATAATATATATGTTGTTTGGCTTCATAATATATATGTTGTTCCATGGGCAACTTATGTTCTTTTAACTTTACTCTTTTTGCTTTATGTAGGACTCCAGAATTTCAATTATCTCTCTGCAAGTTCACTGATTTTTCTGTCTCTCCAAATACGTATTTGAATCACTTTAGTGAAATTTTCATTTCAGTTATTACATTGTTCAGCTCAAAAATTTCTTTTTAGTTTCTTTTTAACTTTCCCATCTCTTTATTTATATGTATATTTTGTTTGTAAAGTGTAATCATTTTCTTCTTCCACATATTCCTTGCTCCTAGAGAGACTACTATCTAATGTCCTTTCATTTCAATCTTTTCCATTGTTTTCAAGTCTTTTTCTAGAAATATGGCCATCTGGTCATGGAATGTTTCTGACAGTTTTATTTCCCTCCCTGGACAGGCCATAACTTCCTATTTCTTCATCTGCTTTATGATTTTGTTGTTGTTGAAAACTGGAAATTTGCATCTAATAATGTAATTCTAGAGACCAGAGGCTCCCTTCTTCTCCAGATTTTGCTAATTTTTTTTTTTTTGGTAGTTGTTACAAGCTATGTGTCTGTACTAAAGTCTTTTAGTTTTTGTTTTGTTTTAAGCCCAAATACCTCCCCACTATGCACGGTGACTTCTAAATTCTTTGTTTATATGATTGTTTTGAATGCACTTAGACTTTGTACATTTGAATTCTAACAGGAAGGAGAAAAATCAACTGAGGAGAACAAGTCCTTTATTCTTGGAAGTTGCTTCAACTGGAGGTGGAGAGTTTTGCAGTGGTAGAGGGAGAGATCCAATGGTGACTGCCTGCCTATGTGTTTGAATCTTCAAGATAGGATATAGCAATTAGAGGACAGGGTCTTTATTGCCCACCTTGATTCCAAAAAGATGCCTTAAGAATATATGCCATAAGAATGGGCAGCTTCTATAAGCTGAAACTGACCCAAATTAATTGTGATTTACTTATCCATGACTTCTAGAAGCTACAAACTTTCAGATAGATTTCAGTATCCTAAAAGGAGTTATTTCAGACAGATTCTTCCAGTGCAATTGTTGTTCACATTTTTAGACAGTTTCAAATAAAACCCCTAAGGGTATTAATATCCAATTCTTTGTGTGGATATATGCTTACAAAAATCCTTTCATTATCTTTGATTAATGTCTAGGATGGATATATATATATATATATATATATATATNAGCCTAAAGAATACATATACATACATATATATATATATATATATATATATATATGTGTGTGTGTGTGTGTGTGTGTGTGTGTGTGTGTGTGTGTGTGTGTTTAAACTCATACATTAAGACTATCATCAGCTTTTCATGATACTGTCAAACGTTTTTCCACTATGGTTCCATCTTTTAACAATCCCACCAGCAAACAAGGTAAATTTCAATAGCTCCACCCTTGTGCACCACTTTCTATGATCACACTAATTTTAATTATTTTAGTAATAGCTCATTACAATTTTGCTTTTTTTCCTCACATGACTAATGGCATTAAGTATATTTCCATCTGCTTGTCAATCACACAATGTCAGTGAAATGTTTGTCAAAGCCTATTCCTTTTAAAATTATTTTTATTGCATTTTGTTCCTGTTTTATTACTTTAAAAATATATTTTGTTATCAGTTCTTCATACATTTCTTATGTGAGTCCTTTTCCAAATACATCATGCAAATATTTTTTCCTACTGTTGTTTGTGTCTTCCTCTCCTTTTCCCTCTCCCCATCTGCAACAGTCTGTCTGTCTGGGCAAAATAACGGGGGCGGGGGGGCAGTGACAAGCAACTTGTGAAGGCTGATACAGCGGGAGCCGCTCCTCTGCTGGACAGCAGATATATACATACATATATATATATATATATATATATATATATATTTAACTAATTACACACAGCTTAACTCAATTAACATAAACTAGATATAGCAGTCAACCAATAAGGAATCCTCATCATCTTAATAATTACACAGCTTAACTTAATTGACATCATTTAGACACAACAGTCAGTCATTAAGGAATCTCCATCATCTTAATGGCTCACTGGCGTTACTTCTCAAACCACTCCTCCTGGCAAAGTGCCAGGCACGCCATCTTGACTTGTCTGTGGCCCTCAACACCCATCTCTCTCTCCCTCTCCCCCCATTCTTTTTTTCTTCTTCCTCCTCTTCCTTCTTATATACTGGGGATTGAATCCAAGGGTTGTGCATAATAGAGAAGTATTCTAACACTGTGCTTTCTATTTCCTCAGCCCTCTTTTCACTTTTTTAACTAAGTCATTTGATGAATAGAAGATTTTAATTTTGTTGAAGTCCAGTTAGTCATCTTGTGTGTTATATATATATAGTGTGTGTGTGTGTGTGTGCATGTGGTCTGTGTAAGAATATTTTTCTAATAAGTATGTGAGATAATGCATATATTAAGTGGAGCTGGGGAATATCATGCTAAGTGAAATAAGCTAATTCCAAAAATCAAAGGCCAAAAGTTTTTGAGAAAGGAGTCAGATAATAAATGTATGAAGAACTGTTATAACACAATATATTTTTAAAGTTAAGAGGGCCAGGGGCTAGGGAAAAATAGAGGTACTTTGGATTAGGCAGAGGGGATTGAAGGGAGGGTGTATTATGCCACCCATGATGCTACTTGAGTGGTTTTTTACTCGGTACTGAGCCCTGGGAGACTTACGTCTCCCCTTGTGAATAATCCCCACATTCCTATGTGTAGACTGTCCAAAGTATGAGATCTCTGCCCTTGTTCTACCAATGGGACAGTTCTTTTAGTGTAACCTACTAGGGACTAACAGCCCACCCCCTACTTTATTTTGGGAAGAACATTCTGTAGAAAACCTTTTTTTTTAATGCTGAAGCTTTTTTAAAAATATATTTTTTAGTTTTACGTGGGCACAACATCTTTATTTTTATTTATATGTGGTGCCAAGGATCAAACCCAGTGCCTCACACATGCCAGGCTAGCACTCTACCACTGAGCCACAACCCCAGCCCCTGTAGAAAACCTTTTGATGTCTCCTCCTTACATAAATAAAGCAAACCTGTGCTCTCTCTCTTTCTCTTTTTCCAGTGTGAAGCCAGACCCCTAAGGTCATAGAGACATCCTGCTACTGCTTCTCAAAATTACTTCCTTGTCCTGTGCAGGTTCTTTTTCTTAGCAGGTTCTTTTTCTTAACCTAATTTTACAGCCAGCCTGCCTCAAGCAGAGGAGACCCAAATTCCATCCCCCTCTTCAGATGTGGGCAAGAGGAGGGGAGTTATGGGGATAGTAAGGATAGTAGAACGAAATGGACATCATTACCCTATGTACATGTATGATTACATGACCATTGTGATTCTACATCATGTACAACAAGAAGAATAACTTATACTCCAATTATATATGATGTGTCAAAATGCCTTCTACTGTCATGAATAACTAATTAGAACAAATAAAAAAGATGATATAGCCACCTATTCTATAATGTAAGCAGATATCAAATGCCATGCTATATATCACAAATACTTAAACATTTTTCTTATCAATTAAAATTTTTAATTGAAAATATTTTTCTAACTCAAAGTCACTAAAATTTTCTCAAATGATTTTTTCTGGTAATTTTAGAAGTTTGGCTTTTAAATTTAAGTTGATGAATTATTTCAGGTTAATTTTGTATATAATGTGATGTAAAGATTTTTAGAAAGTTAACATAACCATGAATTCCTATATTTGGGAGGATCCATTTGCTCTATTTTAATGGAAATTTCTATATCTATATTCACAAGTAATACTATTCTGTGACTTTCACATTTGGTATTGTCATTGGTTTTTCTATCAATTAATACATGCATATGTGAATAACTTCAGAAGTGTTTATTAATAGAAATTTTCTGTAACAATTCATATATAGTTGGTATTACTTCCTTCCTTGTTAAATTTTTGGTTGAATTTACCAGCATAACTATCAGGACTTATAGTAGTACTTTTTATTTTGTTTTTGTTGTTGCTGTTGTTTTGGGTCTTTTCTTGTCTTTTTGGGGAAGATTTTGAACAACAATTAGAATTTCTTAACAAGCCAGTGCTTGAGCAAACTTAGCTAGTTTATGTCCCTCAAAAAAATCTTTCCTTTAAATCTATGAGGTAGAATTTATTGGCATAAGGTTATTTGCATTATTCCCTTATCATACCTTAGTAATTTTAATGAAATTTTAATGTTCTGTTTTTTCTGATCAGTCTGATTAGAGATTTATTAGTAATAGTATAATATGTAATATATACAAATATGATAGTATAATATCTTGAACTCACTTTTAGTTTCACTATTCTCTCTCTCTCTCTCTCTCTCTCTCTCTCTCTCTTGTTCTATCTTGGTGATTTCATTATTATTATATTTATTCTGTTTACTTTAAGTTTAATTTGCTCTTCATTCCCTTATTTCTCATAGTGAAACTTGGGGAATAAATTTTAAACTATTTAAAAATTTAAATTCTTCATTAAGAGCTGCTTTAAATGCACTATTCAAAATTGGATACATATTATTTACATTTTTATGAATTTTAAATATTTTTAAAATTCACATTGTGATTACTTCTTAATCCCATGGATTATTTAGAAAGTTTGAGTATAATTATCAAGTATTTAGGGGTACTTTAAACTTAACTTCTATTATTGATACTAATTTAATTCTAACATAGAGTGTAATTTATAGATTTCCAATCTTGTAAAATTAATTGAAATTTGTTTTATTTCACAAGATATGAATCATTTAAAAATATTCCATGTGGACTAGAAAGGATTATGTAGATTCTATTTTTGGGTAGTATATTCCACAAATTTAAATTAGGTAAATTTGTTGATGGATTTGTTAAAAATCTATATTATTGCATATGTTGATCTACATGTTGTGACAACCATTGAGGGAAAAAGTATTGTAATCTTCCATTGTGTTTGTCAAATTTCATCAATTATTCTTTCATTTCTATTGTCTCACACTTTATTTAAAATTATTTAAAATTATGATCTCTTATATGGTGCATAGACACTTAGGATTGTTCTTTCTCCTTTTGGAACTTTAGGATTGTTCTTTCTCATTTTGGAACTTTATCCTTACAAAATGTCTCCCTTTATTACCATAAACAATTTGTTTTTAAATTATTTTCTGTGTATAACCACTCTCTCTTTTTATAAATTATGCTTATTATTGTTTACCTGCCATAATCTCAGTTGTTTCATTAAGACTACCAACAAATTGAGTGACTTATTATGAAATATTTCAGGACTCACTAAATAATCATACCTAGGACTATAATTTATTACATCCAAAGATCAGAAAACCAAATCAGGGAAGAGAAAAGGGAATGAATTCTGGAGGAAAACAGTTGAAAGCTTAAAGCCCCTACTCACATAGTCACAAGGAACATCTCAATTTGCTGAGCAATCAGTTGTAACAACACACTTGGGTTGTAGTCAACCATTCAGTGCTCACCATCATCAGTGGAGGATAGACACCCCAATTGGCACATACCCAATCTGGATATTCTCACATGAAAATAGGTGCTCAGCATAAAAAAAATATAATTTCTACAAGAGTTTGGATACAAAAAGGACTATCAGGAAATGATGTGAACTCTCATTAAATCCAAGTTCCCAGACAATTGCAAGGGACCAATATTGTAAAAAGGCTTAACAAAGGATATATGATTTAGGCCTGTCATGATGACTGTATATTTTTTGTACAGTATGTCATTTCCACATTTTGTACACTTTATTTCTCTTTGTTTTCAAGTGGTTTACTTCTAGACCAGATTTAAGCAAACTGGCAGGCAGAATGTATTTTAGGCCTTTTTGTTTACATACAGACTCTATAATATATTCTTCATTTTATTTTTAACCTTTATAAATGAACTTGTGTGGCAATTGTTTGAGAAGAGAGTTATATTTAACTTTCTACATAATGTGTACAATATCAATACATCACATGCTATCCCATTAACATGTATTGGTAAAAACAAATTTAATTAAAAATATGAATTTAAGGGCTATAAAAATGATAGCTATAGGCAAAAATTGACAACCTCTATTCTAGATCATGTATGGGTGTATTTTTCATCCAATCTGACAATCTTTTAATTTTAATTGATATATTTAGACCCTTTATATTTAATGTGATTATTTCTGTAATTCTGCTTAAATTTAATAGGTTGCTATATTTTGACCACATTTCCCTATTTTTTTATCATGTTTTCTTTTGGGCATTTTATATAATTTTGTTTATCAATTTTTGTGGCTTATTAGTTACGCCTCTTCTCTTTGTTTTGGTTGTTAATCTAGGGTTTTGCAACTTCTTTAACTTTTCAAATTACAAGATTATATATACCATTTCATTTGTAGTATAGGCAACTTTCAATATTATATGTCCATTTATTATCAACTAGGATTTTTGCAGCTTTCATGGATTTTATTCTATATATACTATAACCACACTCTTATTAATCTTCTTTTAAAACAACCAACTAGTTTTTTAAAAAGTTGAAAAATGTACCTATAAATTCACCATTTTCTCTACTCTTCATTCTGTTGCTTGTATCCAAATTTCTCTTATCATTTTTCTTCTGCTTAAGGTTTTTATTAATACTTTTATGCACATTTGTTGGCTGTTTGAGTCGTCTTTTATATTACTGTGACTAAAAGACCTGACAAGAATAATTTTATGGGCTCATGGTTTCAGAGGTCTCAGTACACAGGCAAGTGTCTCCATTTATTGGAGCTTGAGGTGAGGCAGAACATCATGGCAGATGAGTGGGGTGGAGGCAAGCAGCTCCTGTGATGGTCAGAAACCAGAGAGAGACTCTACTCACCAGATACAAAATATATGCCCCAAAGGCACACCCCCCAATGACCCACCTCTTCCAGCCACATCCTACCTGCCTTCAGTTACCAATCATCAGTTAATCCCTATTAGGGGATAATTTACTTCTTTTGTTAAGGCTCTCATAACCCAATCATTTTCCCACTAATCCTTTTTTACATTGTCTCACACATGAGTTTTGGGGGGAATACTTCACAGCCAAATATTAGCAATTAATGCATCTAACTGTTTGAAGTTAGAAATTTTCTCCCATTTTTTCCCCAATAATTCTGATTTGAAAGATTCTTTTGTTGTGCTTTTAGAGTGTTTCTGGCAAGCAATCAAATATAATAATATTATTCTTTTTCTATGTGTGAAGTGTATTTTTCTCTTACCTTTTAAAGATTATTCTCTTAATTACTAATAAACAGATTTATTATAATGTGCCTTGGTGTGTTCTTCTTTACATGTCCTCCAACTTTTGTTGAAGGCTCACTGAACTTTTTGGCTATGGGTAATACAGTCTTGGTTTGCATAGGGTTGACAATAATTCCTTGAACATTTTTTCCTTTGTATTCTCCCTCGGAGTTTCCAATAGCCATATGATAGATTTTATAGATCACATTGTTATCCTATGTCTCGCTTGCTGATGCCCTCCCTTTTCATTTACATTATCATTTTTATCTGTTTTCTTTTGTGTAGCTTCCACTGCCTATAGCTTTGAGCAATTGTTTCTTCTGAAATGTTAGATCTGCAGGTATTCCAATAGAGTCTATTCGCTTTCTTCTCTGAAATTACAAATTTAGATCACTTTTCATTTTGTATTTCTTTCTTTCTAATGCATATTCTTTCTGCTACCTTCTTAAATGTATAAAAAATACTTAGACTAGGTGTTTTTTTGTGTTCATGTTAAAAGTACCATTTCTGTTTTCTCTTCATGGACATCTATTCTCATGGCAGGTCATATTTCCCTCACTGTATACAGAATATTATTTTCTATTATGATTGGATGTAAGACATTATAACGTTCATACTGAATTTTCCTTTATGATTCTGGTATTTTCCACATATTCAGCAATGTGTAAATCTACAGATTTCTCTCTATATAGTGCCATTTTCTCTGTGGCATTTTGACTACACATTTTAACTATCAATATTTTCAAATTATGTGCTCTATTCTTCAACTCAGGAAGACCACCATGCTGTTTGGATTCCCTCTCTGCACCATGTCCTGGAAGAGCCTTGCAGACTAAAGTCTCAGCAGGTATCTTCTGTTGTCTATGGTACAATGCCTGTGCATTGTTTTTCATACATATATATATGTGGTACTGGGTATTGAAAACAGGGATGCTTTACCACTGAGCTATATCTCCAGTCTTTTTTATTCTTTAATTTTCAGACAGGGTCTCATTAACTTGATGAGGGTTTCATCAAGTTGCTAAGGCTGGCCTTGGATTTGTAATCCTCCTGCCTCAGTCTCCCTACTCATTGAGATTAAAGGTGTTCACCAATGCTTCCACCATATATATATATATATATATATATATATATATATATATATATATTTTTAAGTCATTTAATGTGTGGGACTGTATCAAGTGTTTGTTATTCCATCAGAGCAAGAACTAGAAGTATTATTGCATTTTAATTATATCACTAGATATATTGAGTCAATTTTAGAAAATATCAATTTTTATTCTTTCAATATTATATCTGTTCTTTTTTCCTCTTAAGATCTGTAACTCTAATTATACATTGTTAGATTTTTAAAACTATGTTCTATGAGTCACACTAATTTCTCTATTTTTTGTACTTATTGCTTCATTTGAATACTTTTGACTGATCTAACATCCAATTAACAAAATTTCCTTTTATATGTATAAATTCTGCTATTAAATTTATCCATCATTTCTCAATTTTACATATTAGTTTTTATTCTGCATAATATCTATTTGATATCTCTTTGTAGTTTCTAGTTCTCAGCCTAAATTATTCTTAACATTTAATTTCTTTAACATGTCAATCATAATTATTTTAAATTTTGCCTCAGATAATGCCATCAATTGAAATCCAATGGCTCTTTTCTCCTATTTTCTTTTATCTTTGTAAAGTTGACTTCTTGTTTGCCTGACCATTTGTTGATTGAGTGCTGGGTATTACATGTGAGAAACTATAATACAAACCTGTGTCTGAATTATGTTTTACTTCTCAAGAGAGCATTTACTTTTGCTTTTGACAAGAAGTTAGGTTAGGTGTAGATTACCTTTTAAAAAATGTGAAACTGAGCTGATTGAAAGATGTACTTTGAACACCTTGAGGCCTTTTTCCTTTACTCTAGTGGACAGGGTTAAGAGATTCCCACCGAGAAGAGCTCAGGGCACTTTCAGAAAGCCCTACTGTCTAATCACCTAAATTTCATTTTATTTTTCTTTCCAGCTTTGTAAAACTGGGTAAAGCTATATTCAGTCTCTCAACTATCATTTAAAAATCAAGAAAAATGTGGAACTGAATGTGATATTCTTAGCTTTTAGTCACCCAATAATCAGAGAAACATTAAATTGCACATTAAACAGATTAATTGATTAGAATGATTGTGAAGAATGGAAGGTCATGGACAAGGTCGGAAGCTCCTTTCAAGCCCAAACCCTACATGAAAAGGGGGAAGAATGGAAAGATCTTATATTATATCACAGCAAGAAGAATACAGATACTCTTGTGTATATAATGGTATGATGTTTCCTGTGCTAATGATTTGCAGTGTGATGCTATTTCACAATGCTGTGATCTTGAAGTTAAATTACCAATACTGTATAGTGCAGTGCATTGCTAAGCTATGATGTTTGGTAAATTAAGTATATTAAATGCATTTTCAACTTGCATGATATTTTCAACCAATAATTGCTAAGCTATGATGTTTGGTAAATTAAGTTTATTAAATGCATTTTCAACTTGCATTATTGGTTGAAAATATCATGCAAGTTGAAAATGCATTTAATAAACTTAACTTACCAAACATCATAGCTTAGCAATGCACTGCACTATAGATTATTGGTAGTTTAACTTCAAGATCCAAGCATTGTGAAATAGCATCACACTGCATGCAAATCATTAGCACTGGAAAACATCATATTTCAAAATTTCAAGTATGTGTGTACCCAATGAGCATTATTTCTGTACCAATGTAAGGTTGAAAAATGATAAGTTAAGCCAACATCAAGTCAGGGACCATGTGTATTTCACCAATGCTGATGGGAAATCCTTGAGATGTATAGTTGTGGGATCCCTGAATTGGGATCCTTTCCATGTTGAGTAGTTGGCTGGCAGAGGCCCTTGTAAGTATGTCTTAGCATGAGTGATATGATAACTCAATAAGAGCAGTGGCTGGAGCCACCAATTATGCTCCAATGAGCAGGAAGTCTGAGAGGCATTTTCACAATTACCACATCTCTCTTGTTCCAGTTCTATTTATTTTCTCTTTACATGGTCACCTTGTCCTTTAAATCCTTTTTTCTTCCATATAAGTGTATCTATGTCTACATATATATATACAGAGAGAGAGAGAAAAAAAACACACATGAACAGAAAGGACAGAGATAGACTCAGAAATTCTAATTTCTATTTGCTTTCAGAATAAATAACAGCTTAATAAACTATTTCATGATAGCTGAAAGGGGAGTATATTTCACTTTAAAATTTTATTTACCTTCTCATATTCATTTGTACAAATAAGATCTGTACTTAAAATAATGAGGTCTTGTGTATATGAATCCAACATGTTATCTGAGCAGAATTCTTAAGTGTTAAGTCATGAAAAAACAGCAAATAACCAATGATATTCTACTTGAAAATGACAGACATATCTTCAAATATTTTAAAGTAAGTCATTTGATAGTATTATTTTGAGCTACAAAAATCTATTAAGTATGGGAAGTTACATGAAGATACACACACACACATATATACATGCATATATATATGCATACATATATTTAATTTTTTAATTGACACATAACAATTTTATGTATTTATGGAATTATTATGATACATCATAGATGTACTCAATATATAATGATCAGAGCAGTATTATTAGCATGTCTTTCATCTCATATATTTATTATTTCTTTGTGTTAAAAATATTCTAAATTCTTCCCACTACCTGTTCAATTAACTGGTGGATTATTTGATTAATTGTTGCCCTTGTTATCCTACTGTATTATCCAACTGAGTCAATTATTCCTCCTGTGTAACTCTGCAAACCATCCTGGTATCTGTCTTCTAACACCATTCCCAGCCTCTGTTAACCAATATTCTATGAAGACATATTTTATTTAAAATGAGGTTAAACTTACAAAAATGTCAGTAACTACTTTTTTTCCTAATTGTATATTATATAGCTGAATTAGTAATTAATTTAACCAGAAACTAAACAATTGTTTGTGAAGATTGTGGAAGGATTGTGTCTTTACTAGAAATTTGATGTGAAATCAAAGGGCTTTAAAGATAAGGGATTTTCCTATTGTGAGTTTTATAGATCTAGTCCCCTGTAAATATTCAGTATAAGAAATTTTATGGCTCTCCTTAAATAATGTATTCACCAAGCATTTGTTCAATCATACATATTGTGATGGTCACTATGTTGTTTACCAAAACTGCCTGCAAATGTCTCTGGCTACAGAGTTCAATTTACCTCCCTCTGTTAAATTTCTGCTGTGCTCTTTTTTTCCCCTTTTTTATATTCTTTCTCTTCTTCCCTTTTGTAACCTTAACATGTGATATGAAAAACAGCAACTACTGTATAGTTTGGAGATTCAGTATGTGGATATTATATTTTGTGTTCTGTATATATCCTTAAAGAGTTCTGGAAAAAATGGATATTTGAAAGTGTAAAACAAGGGTAAAACTTCTAAGTTTTTTTTTATCTGATACCACAAAACTTATCTTTTAGAATCCTCAAAGGATATGCTAAATCCTCTCTGATATATGCTTTTCAAAGAATATATCTAATTTTTTAAATAATAAAGGTCAGGGAAGACTTCAATCTCCTTGTCATCCTTTATATTTAAATAATTGACATGCTGTGATTTGTGCTTGAATTCTTAATTTTTCCTTTTATCTTCTTAATTTCAACAAAATTTTACTGCAAGTTTATGTAGTTTTATTGCTTGCTTGAAGTAATTCACAGACTTTTTATTTTCAAACAAGAGTAACTTTTTGTTTCTAATCTCTTTTATCGTGTGTGTTGAAACAAACTGAATTAGCTCTTCTTTTAGCATGGCTTTTAATCTTTATAATAAAACAATTCTTCATACATGTCTTTATCATTGTCCTTTGATAATCCTCACTTTCAATTTTAATAAATTTTCTCTTAGCAGCAATGAATTATTTATTGATAGATTGTCAGTTTTATTTTTAATACTTAGCTGGGGACTAATAATTCAGTTCTTAAAACACTACAATTTTGATCCTTTAGTTCTCTTTCTTGAATAAAATATTCCTCATCCTAATAATTTCTGATATAATTAATATTAAAATTCTTTTTTATTTTTAGAAAAATTCTTTCATGGAAGTAAGTTTTCTCATCCATGATTTGGTGGTTAGCTTTCACATCACTGCAACAAAACCTGAGAAAATCAACTTAAAGGTGGAAAGTTTATTATGACTAATTGTTTCAGCTGGATCCATTCTTTTTAGGCCTGTGTCAAGGCAGAAACATTATGGCAGAAGCAAAGCTGCTTTGTTCCTGGAATCCAGGAATCAGAGAGATGGGGGAGAGAGAGAGAGAGAGAGAGAGAGAGAGAGAGAGAGAGAGAGAGAGAGAGAG
>NW_026000101.1:25686835-25764304 GCF_001458135.2 Marmota marmota marmota
GAGAGAGAGAGAGAGAGAGAGAGAGAGAGAGAGAGAGAGAGAGAGAGATGAAGAAAGGGTCTGGGACAATATACCTTTCCAGTATATGCTCCCAGTGACGTACTTCCTCCAGTTAGGCTCTACACCCTATAGTTTCTACCATCTCCCAATAGTCCATTCAATTATGAGCCCATCAATTAACTAATCCCATTGAGGAGATCAGTGACCTTAAAATTCAATCATTTCTCAAAAGGGTCACTTCTGAATTTTGGTACACTGGACAACAAGCCTTCAACACATGAGCCTTTTGGGGACATCCAGATGCACACTCTATACCTGGGATATAACTGACACAGGGTAATCATTGGCATTACCAAGTAAATATTATCTATGTGTTGAAAACTAGAATACTTATTTGGTTTTGATATTAACTTTTGATTCAGAGCACTATAAATTTATTTTTTTAAAGAATGGCTTGTTAAATATTTCCTTCCAGCAATAAACACCTTTTTATTTTAATTTTAATTTTTCAAGGTACAAAAAATAATCAGTGTGCGACTTTTATGAGTTTTCAATGAACAACTGGATTTCTTTAGAAACAGTTCCACTAGGAAAAAAATAACCCAAGGAATATACATGTTGATGATACAGAGATCATATTTCCATTTCTACTCCAATTATATGCAAGACCAGGCATGTTTAAGCTTCCAGAAAAGACTTTTTAGATTTATTCAGGTTGAGAAGTTATATTCGTATAATATTAATTCTATGAGTGGTTGAATCTGAGGTGAAACCTCCCTTCTTTACTCTTACCACAACTCTCAACCTTTGTGTGGCACAGGATGTCTCATTCTTTTTGATACCTGTACTTACTTTCCATTCTCCAACTAGTCAAGCTACTGTCTACATCATAAAGCTACTCTAGCGCCTTTGGAGGATGTACTGCAAAGGCATAAAACTTCTTTTCTGTAAGGACCTGAGGCTGTCTGACTTTACCTTTCTTCTCTGAGCATTTTCTTGCATGGAGTATACCAGCCTTCATGGTTTAGCCTACTTGCGAAGTCATTAAAGCTACATGCAATTTTGCTAGCAATGTCATCCGAAGAATATCAGGATTCTCCCTGAGCTTCACTGTGTTTATCAGGACCACACAAATATCCTTTCACAGAGTATTTGTTAAATATAGCCCATTCAAAGAATATGAATAATTATTTTTCTGTATATCTTTGCATTTTTCCTTATTACATTTATTGTGGAAGAATAGATTCTGAATAAATAACACCAACCAAAAAAAAAAAAAAAAGAAGAAAAAAGAAAGAAAAAGAAGGAAGGCATAACTTTCAATGAGGTACCTGACTTTTAATATCCATTCAGTACTAGATAGCGACTTAAATAAAAATTTCCGAACCAGGCTTCTGTTTTTAAATGTTACGTTTATGATATTTTGATATCCATGGTACAGACATAGTGTCATCACAAAGACTGATTATGTGGCCTTTCACTATGCAGTCACTTTAAATCTCCATGAGTTAAAGAAATAAGAAAGACATCTTCTGTAATACTGGAGAGAAGGCCACTCTCAGTTGACAGGTAGGTAGCTCATGAAAACAGACTGACAGAGTCAGGTGCACTTACCAAGTGTAAACTGCCAACAAACTGTCACCTGCCAAAATGAATTAGACTTTCATACCAAGAAGGCTTCAAATCTTAAATGTTTAAACATTCAGAAAGTTCGGTAAGACATCTAGACATGCTATGTTTCCATGGGTACCCATTCCACACATTTAGTGCCATCTAAATGTAAGTAAAAATAAAGACATTCTTTATCTTTCATGAATATTTTCTCAGTGTTTCTGATACAGAGAGAGAAAGAGAGAGAGATTCCCTGGAAGTCAGTCATGTGTTATATAAGTAAATACTTCCATTCTGATTAATACTTTTCTCCATTCTCCAAAATTTTATTTTTAAAGTTGTATGCATCTTTTGTGATATGTTCTATTTTTGCCCAATACTATTAACCTAATAAATATACTGCATGTATCCAAACACAATTGTCTGTTTAACTTGGGTTAATTCTGAATCTCATAGTTGAGGACAGTGAATTAACTCCCAGGATATCTTCCCTTCCTTTCCTCCCTCTGTGCCCAAATCATATCTCCATTAATTATAATATTAATAATAATAGAAAAATGCTTTTGGTATCTGTGTGCTTGACATTTTCTTCTTATATTTCCATTATTACTCTTATATTTTCTCTCCTTTTTTTTTCCTCTGTTACTATAGCATTTATTGAATCATGGCTATGTTTCAGACATTCACTAGTGAAAAAGCAAGTTTGAGAACTACTCTTCTGGAAACTGACAAAATAGTCTGAATTTTTTCCTCTATTGAAAATCATCTAAATAGATTAATTGGTAAAATAGCCTCATAGTTTCCATTTTAACTAAGTAGAAAGAAAATTGTGGGCTCTTCCCATACATCTGGTGAAGAAAAAAAAAGTTCATAAGCTTAACATGGCTCTTGAATTGATAAATTCAATTGTTGAATTGATAAATAGAAATAATATATACTCTTGCATCTGCTGAAAGCAGAGTTTCTCTGCTTGTACTGATGGGTGTGGTCAGCCTGGGATGCCTTCCAGCATTGTTCTGAGGGCTGCAGCCAGCAAAGCCCAATTTTTCTCCACCACAATTTAGTGGTATGTTACAGCTGTTAATGGTGGGAATGGTGGGCTAAGCCCTCCAGTATTGCAGCAGACCCCAGCAGCTCACTGCCAACTTCTTTCCAGGTTCATGTCTTAAGGATTCAAAGAATGAAATTCACAATGAAAGGCAAGATTTAAAGGAGTAGGATATATTCAAGTGGGAAGAAAGAGACAGAACTCTTACAAGGCACGAAGGGACCTGATAGCAGATTGCTGCTAGAGTGTGCCAATGTAAGGTTTTACATAGCTCTTGGGTGAACACTATTGGTCCATATTTATGCTAATCAGGATTTGTGAAAGTATCAATGTTATTTTTTAGTTCTACAGTCTCCATTCCAGTGTGCCCCACTTCTGTCTTCCCACCACTTCATGGGAAACCAGAGGTTGAGGTTACTGGATCTTGGATGCTCAGGTTTTGGGACTGCAGTGCTGTGTGGAGCAGGCTTTCACACTGGGCCAGGTGGGCTGCTGTGTTGTGACAGGTCAGTGCATGCTGGCTTGCCTCAGCCCTGCTTCAGTGCATCTCAGGCCTATGCCAGCACGGCCGGCTCTGTGTAGCAGTGGCCAGTGCCCATCATCCAGCTCTTGCTGTCCGTGCTCCAGCCCACATGGGCCACTGCTCAGCTGATGTTTTTCCCAGAATAAGGGCTTGGCTTCAGTGCCCCATAAATTTTGTGGCACTTTCTATTCCCTCTTCATTGTTGTTACAGGAATATTCTGTGACCTAAGCATGGGAAGGGGTTAAGCCTTTTCCAGGGCTACACACCTTGGTTATTTGTGGACCCCTTTAATATCTTCTGGATACTTTCTTAAAACTCATCAAGAATATGCTGCACTATTGTTCAGTGCTTTAATTTTTTACAATATTTTCAATTTCATCAGCATTTTGAGTGTTAACTCGAAAGAATTCTTATTCTTATCTATAAAGGGAATATGAAATAAAATGTTAAGTTTCTGAGGGAAATAAAAAAACAGCTAGGCATAGACAAAAAACTTCACATTGCCTTTCTTTTTCATTACATTTGGTGGCAGACTTCTTACTAATGGATAGGTTTCATGCCTGAATCCTTCCCTCTGATTTTCACTAAAGATCTGTTGCTCTTGTCCTTCTTCTCTTTAATCAACCTAATGTGACCCTAATGACATAGTTCATCTAGAAGAAGGTTTTCTTTCCAAAGTTACCCAAGACAACTTAGAAACCTGAACTTCCATCCCCCAGAGTATTTATGACCACTTACAACTAATTACACAGATATTTGAGTGCTTGCATTTCATGCTCTTTCCATAGACTTTAAGATTTTGGATGTGAGAAACAATCCCTATTCCTTTCTATCTCTAAAACTAATATCACCGTATCTCTATAATATAGATATGACATATCTCTATGTGTATATTATATATACACATATACATATGTAAATCCCATGAGTGTCATTTAGAAGTGGTCAGTAAATACTTTGATTACTGAATGAGAGTATCTATTCATTGGCTTGGCATCTAAAGAAACATGGGCTTATTAGTAAAGATATGGCTTAGTTACTTCCGCATTTTAAAATCAATATACTGATATCTTTTGAAATTATCTTCATAAGAAAATTATAAAATGCATCACTGGGACAACTCCTAGCGCAATGTCATGCTATGGAAAGAACCAGAGATCTCATAAGGTCTATAGACCCCAGAGCAGAGGAAAATAAAGATGAGCTAACACAGAGATCTAGATAGTTAAACTCGATTTTTAACTATCAATGATCCTCCATAGTATCAGATTTACTAAACATTTTCTATAGTATATAGAATTTTCATTGATAAATAGATAGTTCATCTAACTTATTTTCTTTTCTCACAAATGTCACATACATTTTCTTAATTTTTTTTCTCCTGGCATAACAAGCTATTCAAATAAGTATATTTGAGGTTTGTCGGGAGGTAAAGAGAGAGAGAAATATATAAGTAACTCCATTCTCAGGGATAAACAGCAAACTTAAATAGATAGTAAGCTAGCACACAAAACATTCAGGTACAGCAATGTGTTCATGTCTAGCCTTAGCACTTGGTCTCCAACAAAGAGGAAACTCAAAGGCAGAGAGTGTGTCACATCTTATGGCATAGTGTGTCCTGAGAAATATAACCTAATTGATACTTATAGTTATTTTATTTTATTTCCTTGCATTTATGGGCCTCTAAGCAAAAGATATATTAAAGGCTAAAAAATTATAATCCAGCCTTTCAAATAAGTTCTATTCGAAACATGCATATATAATTAGAGAGCACAACAAAGGGGAGTACACACAGAATTCCAAAACAAAAAGGTAGAATGGACTTAAAGTACTGATGATTAGTATGCTTTACAATTTCTCAAAAAGTGAAGGAAGATAATACTTTATATATTAGCTATTCTACATATGTGAAATAGATATCATCAGGTATTGAAATAAGAGTAGATGTGATGTTATCTACCAATGAAATGAGATGCAGTTTTCATTTCAAAAAAACTTTCATGAATGATGTCAGTTTGGGGTCTATTAATAGAATACCTCAAATTTATAGGTCAAAGAGAGTAACAGGTAATCTTGGGTTTGGTAATGCTGATTAAAATCAAACATCTATACCTTATTGCTATCTTCATAACAAAAAATGCATATATTATCATTCTAAGGAAGGAATAATTGGTAATTATAATCTAATATTATCATAAATAGTAGAAGATATGATTGTATATTTGAAAACTCTGTGAGAGATAGCCAGGAAATTATAAGCAGGTATAAGAAAAATTAGTATGGTGAGTGGTGGTAATGTCTAAAAATCAAGATGTTTTTCTTGTCTAGGATACTTTGCCATAAGATGCAACATACTATTTGTCCATCCAGGTCTCCCCTTTGCATTTGAGTTTTTTTACTTGTTGGAGACTAAGTGCTAAGACTGGAAGTAACTTTATTTGTCTAAATAAATTCAATTATATTAATTTTATAAGCAAAAAAAAAGTAAACTACCTTGGAGAAAATGGAAAGAATGTTTATGACACTTATAAAAAGGATATAAAACACATCTGAGTTATATGTGTGATGGCCTAAAAAGAGAAATACATAACCTTTTCTCAGATCATAGAACTAAATGTGTAAATTTAATGTAAATTCAAAGAAAATTTGAAAACATATTTATAAAGCTTGGGAAAATGATTTTTAAATTGTATTAGGGAAAATCCATAAACTATAATAGCCAATAAAATTGTAAAATTAAAGATAAATGAGGAAGTAGTTGTGTTGGTTATTAGCATACATTTATAAAATTAGAGTAATCAAATGTATATTTTAATAGTACTAGAAAAGCAAAGCCTAAAAGCTCAAAATAATGAGAATTGAGACTTTGTAAAATTGAATATGACTAAAACAACAAAATAAAATTAAACACTTTTTCCTCACACACATATATATCAATGTACACTTCATGTAACTAGCAAAGTCCACAGTATCATAAGTTAAATATAAAAAAAATTTGTCATAATTTAGTTGAATAAATCAAGGTATAATATATTTTCAAGTCCAGAATAAGCACTTTAATTATAATATTAATATGCTGCAGAATGCAGAATTACTTTTGTCATTCTATAGAAGTTTTGAATAATTGCAAAAGTTTGCCAAAGATATACAGAAAATAAGTAATGAATCTAAATCACACTAACACAGAAAAAGGACAATAATTTAATAAAAAATAGAGTGAAAGACATTGACAGAAATAAATAATATGTGTGTTAAACTTTCAAGAACTTATTCAGACTGGATGTGTCTAGCTTAGTGGTAAAGCACTTGCCTAGCATAAGACCCAGGATTCTATCCCCAACACCACAGAAAATAAAAGTTCAAAAATTCACAAAGAAAAACCTAGTCAACATTAGAAATAATTGAAACAATAGGATACAATAAGGTAGTTTTTCTTTCTCCCCCCAGAAATATTTCTTTCTGAACTATGTACACATATATACATATAAATAAGCATGAGATTACCTAATTATTTTCAATAACTATTAATAGTAAATGAAATACCCTAAATGTCCATTAATAGGGAATTAGATAAAATATTTATGGTTTCTTGATACAATGGTGTTTTATGAAGTTTTTCTAAATCAAAATTTGTTGATATAGAAAGGTGTATAATACTTGGCAAGTGAGGAAGGAGTCCAATTGAAATATTTACAGTATGCCCCTTTTTTTTGGAAAACACAGTTTTTATGTCATTCTATATTCAATAAGGTATCTCATATACCTCTATTCCAATTTAATAATATATATTTATGATTTCCTATCAACACATTTCCCCCATCCAACAGAGAAGTCATGAATTATTTGCATTTATTTGTACACATTTACTATATTATCTATTTTATGTGCATTGTTTAGCACAAATCATTGTATTTTAACTGAGATTTGAATCATGTTTGCCACTTAAAACTATTTCATTATATTTGCTTTGAGTGTTGCCATGGAATCATTGATCTAAAAATGTACTAGATAATGAAATTTAATAGATAATAAAATAAATGTTCATATACCTTTAAATAAGTTAGGAGATTTTTATTGACAATTATTGAGAATATATTGAGAATTATTGGGATGATTATCATTTTAAAATATTTGCCAAACATTTCCGTGTGACTTTACAATTCTGATATAATAATAAATTAACAATAAAATTCACTAGTTGCTAATGACCATAATTCTGGGAAAAATATCTGAAGCAAAAAAGTTTTCAGAATTTGGATAAGAAGCATAATAATAATACAATTCCTGAGAGGAAAGGAACTTTGTGTGATTTCTATAATTACCCTTATTCTTTGCTGGGGTCAGTTTTCCAACTATCATGAATAAAGGCAGGATGTAAGTGTTTCAGCTCAGCAAAGAGGGGTTCAGAATTCGATGCAGCTGATGGTGCTGGACAGAGAACATCAGAGATGTATATGGGGAAGTACCAGCATCTGTGAGGGTTTTCCACAGTTCTCTGGATGATGGCTGGGCTGCACACATGCAGAATGAGTTTAGAAAAAGCTTTCACAAAAGCATCTTCTAGAGTCGAAAATGAAACAGAGGTATGAGATCTCAAGCAGTAGTGGGAGCTTTGGATGTTCAGCTTGGTTAAAGAGATATCCTAAGAACCTCATTGAGGCATTCATCTGAGAATTAGAAAAGTGAAGTTACAGCAATGAATACTAGATTGTAGAATTAGGTTTATTACAGACTGTCTTATGTAAATCTAAAATCAAACCTGTTAAGTACTAAATCTAAAATCTGATTTAAAATCGAACCTGGAAGTAGGGTTTGGATGTTTAGAGCCTCTAAGTTAAAGGGTCTTAAGATCTCTGGGGTTTTCAGAGTTCCCTAACAAAGCAAAAGATCAAGTTTATGTAAGTGAATAGAAATCACCAGTAAAAGAGCAATTTGCTAAAACCAAAGTCTTCACAGGATGGTCAAATATCCAAGAGTTGTATTATTATTGGTGGTGCACAATCAACAAACAGAAACAACGTGACCTATGCACATGAGGAAAAAGTCAATAGCAATTGATCCCAAACTGTAAAATGTTTGATTTAAAAGTTAATGGTTTAAAAGCAACTAATATAAATATTTTCAAGTAACTGAAGAAAAATATGTTCAAGGAAATACAGGAATAAATCCTCATGAATTTGAGTTGGACCTTGATTCTCTAAATCCAACAGTAAAAGAACAGATCAGAGAAGAAAATTAGATGGATTAAACTTCCTCAAAATTTAAACATTTCATGGTGAAAATGAACTACAACTATCTTATATTTGATAAAGGGGCTAAAAGCATGAAATGGAGGAAGGATAGAATCTTCAACAAATGGTGCTGGGAAAACTGGAAATCCATATGCAACAAAATGAAACTGAATCCCTTTCTCTCGCCATGCACAAAAGTTAACTCAAAATGGATCAAGGAGCTTGATATCAAATCAGAGACACGGCGTCTGATAGAAGAAAAAGTTGGCTACGATCTACATACTGTGGGGTCGGGCTCCAAATTCCTCAATAGGACACCCATAGCACAAAAGTTAATAACTAGAATCAACAAATGGGACTTACTCAAACTAAAAAGTTTTTTCTCAGCAAAAGAAACAATAAGAGAGGTAAATAGGGAGCCTACATCCTGGGAACAAATCTTTACTCCTCACACTTCAGATAGAGCCCTAATATCCAGAGTATACAAAGAACTCAAAAAATTAGACAATAAGAGAACAAACAACCCAATCAACAAATGGGCCAAGGACCTGAACAGACACTTCTCAGAGGAGGACATACAGTCAATCAACAAGTACATGAAAAAATGCTCACCATCTCTAGCTGTCAGAGAAATGCAAATCAAAACCACCCTAAGATACCATCTCACTCCAGTAAGATTGGCAGCCATTATGAAGTCAAACAACAACAAGTGCTGGCGAGGATGTGGGGAAAAGGGTACACTTGTACATTGCTGGTGGGACTGCAAATTGGTGCAGCCAATTTGGAAAGCAGTATGGAGATTTCTTGGAAAGCTGGGAATGGAGCCACCATTTGACCCAGCTATTCCCCTTCTTGGTCTATTCCCTAAAGACCTAAAAAGAGCATGCTACAGGGACACTGCTACATTGATGTTCATAGCAGCACAATTCACAATCGCTAGACTGTGGAACCATCCTAGATGCCCTTCAATAGACGAATGGATAAAAAAAATGTGGCATTTATACACAATGGAGTATTACTCTGCATTAAAAAATGACAAAATCATAGAATTTGCAGGGAAATGGATGGCATTAGAACAGATTATGCTAAGTGAAGCTAGCCAATCCCTAAAAAACAAATGCCAAATGTTTTCTTCGATATAAGGAGAGTAACTAAGAACAGAGTTGGGAGGAAGAGCATGAGAAGAAGATTAACATTAAACAGGGGTGAGAGGTGGGAGGGAAAAGGAAAGAGAAGGGAAATTGCATGGAAATGGAAGGAGACCCTCATGGTTATAAAAAATTATATACAAGAGGAAGTGAGGGGAAAGGGGAAAAAAAACAAGGGGGAGAAATGAATACAGTAGATGGGGTGGAGAGAGAAGATGGGAGGGGAGTGGATGGGGGATAGTAGAGGATAGGAAAGGCAGCAGAATACAACAGACACTAGTGTAGCAATATGTAAAACAGTGGATGTGTAACCGATGTGATGCTGCAATCTGTATCCGGGGTAAAAATGGGAGTTCATAACCCACTTGAATCAAAGTGTGAAATATGATTTGTCAAGAACTATGTAATGTTTTGAACAACCAACAATAAAAATTAAAGGAAAAAAAAAGTAAGCAATATACTGTCAAGTAAATAGTTTCTCATGATGTGAGAAACATTGCAAGCAGGTATATTGTAAGGTCCTTGTATCCAATAAATATAAATCACTGAAAAGACAATCTATTAAAACATAAGCAGATGATAGGAATAGATGTCTCATAAAAAGTATACCAAAAATAAAAACCACTGAGCACATTAATTGCTCTCAACTTCATTACTCATTGGGAATAGTCAATCAAAATCAAAATAGGACACCACCTCCTACCAACTAAGAAACTAGGATGACAATGATCAAAAAGGCAGACAAAAATGTCAAGATTGTGGATAAACCAAACACATATACATATTGTAGTTGGGAATGTGAAATAAAACAACCATTTTGGAAAACAGAAGTTTCTAAAGATTTAACATAGAATTAGCATAGGACTCAGTGTGGCAGGCAGCATGCTGTGTCCTCCTCCAAACATAAGCATACACTACTATCCAAAATCTGTTAATATGTTTTTATCTTACATGGCAAAAGAAATACTGCAGGCATAATTAAGCTGAAGAATTTGAGATGAGGGGATTATTCTGGTTTATCTGGGTTGGCTCAATGTAATCATATGGGCCTTTATGAATGAAGCAAGGAAATAGGAAGGTTGGAAAGATGTAAGTACGTTATCTCTCTGGCTTTGAAGATCTCATATTAGTATGACTGAACTTAACCAATTATGTGTGCAAGATCCTGTTTGCACATAATTTCATAGGCATGTGATATTCAGAAGACACATTCATTCCATTCCATAACAATAGGTATGGATAAACAAATCCAAGTGCATTTCCTCTAGCAGAACTGAACTACAAAAAAACTGTTAAAGGATGTTCTTTGAGTTAAAGTAAAAGGTGCTATATGGAAGGAAGGGAAGAAAAGAAAAAAAATATCAGCAAAGATAAAATAATAAAAAGTGGATAGATGTATAATGATATTATACACATCTTATATTTTTTTAAAAAAAGTCTGCTTAAAGCAAAAAAATAAGGTAGCATGTATAACAATGCATACATGGGATACATAACTGCAAAAGGATGGAGAAGTGATTGGAATTTTATGACAGTCATATTGTGTTTGTGAAATGTGAAGTGAGATATATGGTGTGGGTATTTTTTAAATATTTATTTTTTAGTTGTAGTTGGACACATATCTTTATTTTATTTATTTATTCTTATGTGATGCTAAGGATCAAACCAAGGCCTTGTACATGCTAGGTGAGTGCTCTACTGTTGAGTCACAATCCCAGCCCATCTTTATCAAGCTTTTGTGGTTCTTTCTAAACTCTATTTTGATTTTTTAAAAACCAGATTATTAAACCTCTAAATGTGCTATCTATATATTATCACAAGTTCCAGAGTCAGATTGCCTAAGTCAAACAATCTTTTCACCACTGATAAATTGTCTACCCTCAGACCAGTTATTGAATCTTTTTCTTCTTTTTCTCTTGTACTGTGGAGACAAAAATAGCACATAATACATAACATTACAGTGAAGATCAATTGAAAAAATATTTATCAAATACTTTTCTCCATGTATTAAATGTTTACTAAGTAATTGTTCACTATTGTTACCTAATATTAGCAAAAACATTTATATTTGAGATTATATCAAGCTATATTTTTAATTATAAGGAAAGTATACACATTCATTGATCAGTTACTGTATTCCAGGGAGTTTAAGCACTTCAAATGGTCTATTTTACTTATCTTAAATACTTCATTAGAGATAGTATTCTTATTTAGACCAGGATGCTAAAGGAGTTAGTCTTCCTGATCCATTTAATAAGTTGAATAGGATTTAAATCTGAATATCTTGACTATAAAATCATTAGATATTTTACCCCCCAAGGTTGAATCATTGCATCTACTATAAAAAAATCAGCTCTAAAAGTATACAACTACCATATTTTAAACTATACAAAATGAGTGAATGTGAACCCAACCACTTGTGCTTAAAGAATTTTATGTCTCTTTGGGAATGTTTTATATTTTATATAATATTACAAATATTATATATTTATATTTTTCCTAATGTTTTATATTTGTGCTGAACACCCTCAATTCTGAAATTTTTCAGAAGAGTTTTTGTATAAAATATAACTTCCTATTGGCCTCATAAATCATGAACACTGGAAAATTCAACATCAAAACTTCTAAACACAATATAATTTAAGCTGTCTCTTACATCGAGTTACAACAAAAATTACAGCCATAGCAACAGCAGTAGTCTTTTATCAGGTTATGTATCCATGTTTTGACTCATAATATCTACTGTATCCATGGTTTCTCTTCAGAAGAAAGAGAAAAACGTTGGGGCTAATACCCAGGCCAAATAGTTTTTGAAAGTTCAGAAAATATGAAGAAAATGACCACAAGAATTCCACAGTGTCAGGTGTGTATCACTCCTGCTCTGGTCGCCCTGCTCGCCTGGTCTGATACAGAGGGAAAGAGAGCAGCTCAAGCATTTGGTCTATTCCTGTCACCCCTTCTCTCTTTCCTCAGGAGAGGAAAACAATGCATTTAAATCCCAAAGTCTTTATTTTTCCTGATGACTATAAGTGGTCTGCTTATAGTAATATTCAAAATTAATAAAAGCATCAGACATTTGTTTATAACATATTTTTTTACATAATGTATAGATGGCACATTTATAACATCCACAAACCTCCTTCTCCCCAAACATTGGGCTCATCAAGTTGGTTTCAATTAGTCAGTAATCCTCTGAGAGCAAATGAGAGAAAATGGAAGTGAATTTTAAGGATTTATTCAGACATTTAAAAGAACACTAATGAAATCCTAATGCCTTTTATTTAAATGATTTAGAAGTTTTTTATCTCCTGTCAGATAAATCAAAGATGGGATCCACTTTCAGCATGAGATTATTGCTCCCCTCAGCCTCTCTCTTTACTGAGTAACCTAACTGTATCTTCAGTTTCCCTCAAGAAAGGTTTAAAAATATTTTAAGTTAATTAGAGAGCTACCTATAAAAGAAAACTTAAATAAAATACAGAAATTATTTTAAGAAGTGAGTATTTTATTAGTTTGGTTGTTATTTGTAATAAAGTCATCATCACTCATCCCAGGAATAATTGTGACATGTCAGCATATTTGGATCTCACAATTTAGTCCTATGGCTTATTAATCTACTTTATCATCTTATCTCCAGTCCTTTGAACCCATCTATATTCATACAAAAAGGCTAATTACAATAGGGGGTTCTATTCAAGGCCCATATAAAAGTATATGGCTCACCTGTCATTGTTGGGACAGGCTCCCAGTAGCCAATTTCACATCCTTAGAAACAATGGATGGAATTTACATGCAAGATGGCAGAATGACTGGAAGTGGAGTCAGTAGCAATTGTTTATCAGTTTTAAATGAACTAATTACCAATAACATTTGGCAATTAAAACTGAAACTAAATGTTTTTTGCACTAGTTTTAGCATCCAGGGCTCATGGTTGTCTGGCACAGCTGATCCTCTGCCTGTGTACACAGCATTGCTCATTTCAGGACTTTGATAATCACATTCTCATATTTTATGGACACATCCTCCTGTCTGTGGATCAGACATAAAAATATGCAGCTGCTATGCACAGCTCCATCCACTGCATTGCCTCAGCAAATCACAAGCTTTCAATTAGGCATTCCGGAGCATAAGCAGAAATAAGAGAGGAAATTTGTTTTTCACATATAAACTTCCAAACAGCCTCCTTTAATGGCCTCATTTTGTTCACTGATTCCAGGAATGTAAAAAGAAAGTTTGGTCACTGTTTGCAGAGCAAAGAAACATATTAAACTGACTTTTTGGAAGTCATGGAAAAGAACCAGTTTAGAGGAAGAGGAAATCATCAAGGTTGCCCTCATCTCATTTTTGTTGACTTGACCTTCACACATCACCATATCCTCAAGGCCTCCACCACATTCCACTATTCCACCCCAGTAATAGCCACAGTCACCCTCATGTCTGCGGAGAGCTATTATGTTTCTCTCAGGCAAACAGAGTGCATGTCAGGATCATTTATCTAGTCAACATTTATTGGAAGTTTTCTTTATGTCAGGCCCCTCTAAATGCTGGGGATAAAAGATCAGAAAAAATACTTAGTTTCTTTTAAGATTCTTAACTTCTAGTAAACCAGGTTTTATTCTATGTTTTATCTGAGAGAGGTGAGAAATTATACTACTTTATTTAAATTCAGAAGAACAAAGTTAACAAATTTCAAAAACAAATCTACATATATAGATATATAATTTATAATTTGCAAAATTATAAAAAGTAGCTTTGTGGAATAACATAGATGAGAGACATAGAGATATCCTTTTTTTTTAAGGTAATAGTATAGAGTTTGTTTGGTTTTGCAAGTAACAGAAGCATGGAGAAGCTATGTTAAGTGACATTGATGTGCCTGTTAGAGAAGATAATTGTAGTTCAGCTTCATATGGGACTTGAAACAGAAAAAGAGAATTACAAAGAATGCTACTTTTTGGTAACTCTCAATGTAACTGGGTCTTTTATCTTTATTGCTTTGTTTTATTTTCAATTCTATATGCTTATTACTGCCCTTTCTGCTCCACTGCGCACTTGGTAGTAAAAGGTTGTTTTAGCACAATAAATGTACTATTTCCTATTTTAGCAAAACAACAACAAAAACCCTATTTTCCTTTTTTGAATAACATTTTCAAATTTCCAACAGAGAATGGTTAGTTTTAGGGCTCATACCTTCCCTCTTCTTGATGGTGGCATAGATGGGATACAGTTGAAGGCAGTGTCATGGAGTACACTTGCTGGCTGTTTGTGGGTTGAGAGATAAGAGCTCAGCACCATATAGATTCATCCTGATAGATTCCTGCTCAGATCACAGGAAAGATCATCCTTGCTTCAATGTTAATCCTTTCTGAAGAGCAAAGCACTGGAATCTAAAATACTTCTTTCCTTTCCTAAGATAAATTTCTAGGCTAAACACAAGTGACAAAGATACAAACAGATAAATATGATACAGTGTAGTAACTGTCATAAGAGAGGTAGATATGGACAGCCATCAGAGTTACTGTGAGGACCTGTGCCATCAGCTAAGACATCCACAATTCTGAGGCTTCATTCTTCATGTTTTATTTTGATTCATTAACAGACTTATTTTGCATTTTATGTAAAGAAAGACCCTTATTTTGAGTGTTTTGAGAGCCTTTCTTAAATTATAAGAAAATGCACAAGCAACGTGTACAGAACAGTGAAATATTTATAAAGTTTACAGAATGAACCAAATATAACCAACACTCTGGAAATATCCCTCCAATCTCCTTCTGGTTGTTACTCCCCCATCACCATCTAAGGAAACAACTATTCTATCTGGTTGTATCTTGTGCTTATTTTAATTGAATTTCCATATGACTTCTGTCACACAGACTAGTTGATGTCTTCTTTTAAACTTCATATAAATGAAATCATATTGGATGTCCTCTTCATGTCTGACAGTGTTTTGCTTAATGCTATGAGAGTCATTCATTTTGTATCCCAGTAGTGTGTGAGATTGTATCGTCACATCAAATTTCATTGAATTAATATCCACAGTTTGTTTACCTGCTACACTGTTGGTGGACATATGCATTGCTTCTAGTTTAGAGTGTATGCTATATGTTGCTATTAGTATTGTTGTGCGAGTTGCTTTTAATAAACGCATGCATGCTTTTCAGTTAATTTTTGTCATTATGATAGGTGTTTATCTGGTTGTATCTTGTGCTTATTTTAATTGAATTTCCATATGACTAATGATATTGAATCCATGTTGGCAGGTTTACAAACTACAGTTATCATTTTTGATGAGGTAACAATTTAGTCTTTTTCAAAAAGAATTGGTTGTGTTTTTCTCCTTGTTCCTTTCTGTGAACTTTATTAAAATTAAGAAATTCTTTTCAAAAAACAACACAATTAAGAAATTAAGAAAAAATATTTCATTATAAACGAGAATGGTTGGTTTTAGGGCTCATATCTTCCCTCGTCTTAATGGTTTAGTATTGTGTTTGTTACTTGCAAAATTTGATTTCCATTTAAAGGTTTAGTAATGTGTTTAGTAATGTGTTTGTTACTTGAATTAAGAATACATCCTGAGGCTGGGGTTGTATCTCAGTGGAAGAGCACTTGCCTAGCACATGTGAGGTACTGGGTTCAATCCTCAGCACCACATAAAAATAAATGAATAAAATGAAGGCATCATGTCCATCTACAACTAAAAATATTTTTTATCAAAGAATGCATCCATTTAAAAAATAAAGTTACAAATACAATGATCATATTCTAATACTCCACAGAGGAAGTTTTTTTTCAAAGAATTTTTTTATTTTCTTTATTTTTTCATCAGAAATTACTATTAGTAAAAGCAGCCCACATAGTAGTAGTTACCTATTTTGTTTGTGATCTCAATGGTCAAAATAAATATCAAAATATTATTATTCTGACTTACATCATTTATCTTTGTGTTAATTCACAAGAAATGCTTCCCTCAAGTCTCAGAATCAGAAAAATCTGCTGGGCAACTGGCTTGAGTTTCTCCTATGGGCACTGTGGCTTCTGTGACAGATTGTCCTCTTCTTTGCCTTCTTTTGCTAACAAATATTAATCGCCATTTATAAACCACAAAGGGCTCATGCTTACCTTTCTCTGTTAGGCCCATCGCTGTCTTTATTTTGCTATTTTCCTTAGAGGTTTCTCTTGATTTTTGATATAAAATAATCTATATAAAAGTGCAAAAGAAACATAATAATAGTGTATATGTGTGCATGTAATAGTCTATATATGTTTTCTATGTATATTTACCAAGCTAAATATACTACATTAGACAAACTAAGATATATCTAATAACCAACCATACATATGTGTTTGTATACACATATTTTATAAAAGTTCATATATATACACATACAGGGCAAAAAAATTCTTATTATTAATTTCTTTTATCTTATAAAAGTAAACTAAATAATAATCTTGTAGTTAATGTTCTTGTTAAATATTTCTATTCCACGCCTCTGTGCCTATGTATATGATATTTTTGCTCCAGTATTTGGCCATATGCGTGCTTAACTTTAGTTTCATGCTACAAAGTGAAGATTAGTACTGGGATTCAAGCAGCCTAAAGTATTCTGCACAGCATCTTATTTGTTTGCAAAGTTCTTGAGCTATGAATAAGGATAAAATTTAAAGCTAAAGCATGGAGGAAAAAAAGACTGTAGAAAAGCGTTTTTATGCTAATGGCCATAGCAATGATTATAAAGCAGAGTGCATACAGAAAGCACCATGGAGATGCTAAATAATATTTATGGAGCATATGGGCCTTGCATAGCAGAAGCAAAAATGTTCTTTTCTTCAAATTCTGTTTGCCAAATTACTTTGGACATTAAGGAAAATGCTGAAGTTTCATTTGAACTGTGGACCAGAAACCCTGACCAAAAACACTGCTGAGATTTGTGTGCTGTCATTTTATTCACTATAACACTAAATAGAACTGTGACATGCTAGAATGAGTCAGGATAAATTGTCTTTTGCTTCCTCAATATAAGGATGTTTGAAGGGGAAAAGTGGGACAAGGACTAAGTTTGTTTCAGAAAACTTGGAAAAGAGAAGTTTATGAAATTAATAATGGAGTCACTATTATTCCAAAAGCTAAACAAAGGCTCTTTAGAAAGCAAATTCACTCTACAAATTTTATTATAATAAACTGATGCACTAATGTATATTTCTGGAATTTGGAAAACATTTTAAATTTGAAAAGTATATAACCATCTTATTGTTCATCCTTATGTCTCAAAATAATAAATGTTCATTAATTCCCCCCCAAAATCACTGGTATTATTTCTTTTATTCTGATAATAATATTAAAGCATTTTCTAGTGCCAACTACTATAGAGACTCCTTTACCTCTAACATTATAAGTCAGATTTTGTTTCACTAATTCTATGATGAGAAGTTTGAAAATCAGAAAGGCTGGGAAGCTCCTTTGGAGTCACAAAGAGTAGTAAAACTGGGATTCAGTTCTGGCTGACCAAAATGGCCCTGTCCTTTATAATACAATATTACTTTGTTAAAACAAACAAACAAACAAAACAGGTCAGTCTCAGTACAAACCACCAAGGGCTATAACAAAGATGTGAAAACATATTTTTGATATAGCATCAAGGAGAAATAAAATCACCTCCAATTTACATTCTGTTTATACATGAAATTCATCAGGAGAATTTTAGATTGACTCAAGTAAATTCATACATATCCTTCCATATATCTGAAAATTCTCTTGATCTTTCTTAAACTGTGGATAATTTGAAACTCGAAATTTTCTTCCCTTGGCTGAAGCTTTGAAGTCCTAATAAATGGCTTTTGTACAGAAAGTCTAAACAAGCTGAGCTTGTGTTTAAACAGGCTCTCATATTAATATGGGAGTTTGGACAGTTTAAAATATATGAAATTAGATAGTCATCAGGAAATTTAAATTTTTATTATGTAACTTGTAAAGTTTTAGGAGAATAATACTTCATACTACTCCTGAAGTCCAAGATGGAATAGCCTTTGCTCTAGAAAATGTATAGCTATGTTTTCTTTTTAAGTAAATGAAATACTCACTGGATTCTATAAGCTGCTCATTGAGTAAAGTATGAGTTAGAAAAAAATCACAGACAGGACATAGTCACCAAGTTCTTGTTTTTTATTTAATATGATGTTTTACTTAATTTATTGAATTAGCTGTAATAGAATTCACTGCTAGTCTACTAAATTTGAGTTCTGCTCATATAAAATATTGGAGTAAAACCCATTTGTAGCCATTTTCTATGGATTTTGTATATATACATAATTATTGAATAGTCAATATTTTTCTAATAATGATTTTGTTAATATACTCCTATGTTGAACATAATTCTTCACAGCTTATCCTGTGGCTCACTTAGGAAACAATTCATAATAGAAATATGTTTTCTCTAATATAATTCTTCTGTCTTCTGTTACTGTCAAGTGAGTGTAAATATGATTTACTTGGAGGAAGTTGTCTAGATTGCATTTTCCTGTACATATTTCTACCATAGCTATTGGCCTACCTGTAGACAAAACTTATGTGCTTTCCATGAATGCATGTCCAATAAAGGAAAATATAAACACAAACAGTTCATCACTGTAGAAAAACGTTCAAATGAAACCAAGGTAATGTGCATGTGCAGATAAAACAGGTAGTTATGTAGAAAAACAATAGAGAGAGCATGTCCATATGAAGCTTGAGTAAGAAGAGAAATGGGTCAATTTTTCTGACCCTGGAAGAGACATTTGACCTCTATAGGCAATGACTAGGAACAATAGCAGCAGGCGACTTAACCTCAAATTATGGTTTAGATATAAGGTGTCCCCCAAAAAACTTTCCATTAGCCATAACAGTGTCCACTTATGCTTTTTAATATTGGAATAGCAACAGAAGGACAAAAAATAAAAAATCTCAACAGGATGAAACTAGAAATTACTTCAGACATATATAAGCTCCTCTCTGGGAAAGATTACATGCACCTGTAACATACAGGTTTTTGTTTATTTTTGTACTCCATCATTGGTAATATTTCCAGAGTGCCTTTAATATAATAGTTGACCTATGTTTTAAAAAAAAATACAAGTGCAACTCAACAGTGATAGACTATGCAGCAACTAAAACTATTTAACATCTTAAGGCAAAAAAACAAAAACAGAGCTGTATTTTTGTTGGTATAATTACATGCTCTCAACCTCTAAGTTTTTAAGGGGAGAGTTGAATTTAATATTTTTTCCCTGCTGGAATATTGATTCTTTCATTTCCCTGCCAAATGAATGTTGGACTTCAATTGCTATTTTCTTCATTACATTGCAAGAATTTGTATCATTATATTAGGAGATACAGTTAAGATTAGCCTGTGCTCTAGTTGGATATTATAATACTTAGAAAGCTTTTAATAAAACTAGTAAAGGGATACATATCCAGAGACTTATTTAATTGGTTTGAGATGGTAGCTCATGGGGAAATCTTTGGTGTAGAAAAATAAGCATAGAATACATGGTTAGAAACATCTCCCATCAGTGTGACTTTAAGCAGTTACCTAGCCTCATTATGTCTCTTATTCTTTTGTTTATTTACCCAACAAATAGTATTAACTGCTTACCATGTGTCAGGCATTGTGTTCAGCAGAAGCAATCCACAAAAATAAGACATATTTGCGTTTTTTCTAGTGTCAAGGTAATAATGATCAAATAATGACAAAATTGGAATGTATTATACATTTGGATAAGTGCTACAGAAAGGATCATACCTTATGACATTCAAGAAAATCTCCAAAACCAAATTTGACTAAGTTTGTATTATAGACAAGAAAGGGATTTTTGCAAGCTCAGAAACAAAACTGCATTATGACCAGGAAAACAGAAGCTTCTGCAGTTGAATCACAGACTTTTACAAGACATAAAACATGCTCTCTTATCTTCTTCATGAAAATAACTACTTTTTCCTTCCTTAATGATTTGAAATTTGGAGTGGTGGAGAGTCCATGGGACAAAGATTTGACATAAATGCACTTGAGGTGAAGAACAGCAGAGTTGTCAGCTTTGTTCCTCCCTCAAAGGAAACTTCCAAATACAAACATCAGAGACAGAATCTCACCAGGTATGAGGAACAAAGCAACAACTATTACCCTGCATGTCACCATGTTTGCTGTCTCACTTCTGTAGGGGGAAAGGAGAGGAGGAAAAATGCCTCTTCTGGAAAAGGATATCCTCTATGCTAAGGAAGTTTTTCATGACATCTAGAAAAAGAGAGAGTAGTTGGTAGCTATTTTGGCTTGACTTGGGGAGAATAAGACTTTTAAAGACAAAAAGCACCAAACAAGTGCCTCACCAACATTAAAGTGTAGATAGATCTTGTTAGAAAGCAGATCCTGGTTAGCAGTTCTGGAACATAGCTTGAGACTGTGAATTTCAAACATATTCTGTTGATGCTAAAATCGCTTTCAGTTGACCATGATTTGAGGAGGAAAAACGTACTCATTGAATGTTCTTCTCATTTTGCTTATCCCAGAATGTTTGATACAATTTATCATAAGTGTAAACAAAATGAATAAACTGTTTTCTGACTAGGTGTTACCTGAATGCCTTCTAGGAAAATCTTTGAAGCAATGATGTGTACATCTGTCTTCCCTAAGGTAGAAATGCATGAACATTCATCTTTTCACCTTGATCATTTCATTTATTGGTTCCATGGTAATACAATATCCTCCATATACTAAACTGCAGACTTTTTGACATACTTTCTGCCTGCCATCTTGCTGCATGTTGAAACCATTGACTGAATATACTTACCATACGACTGATCACCAGTTATTCCTTGTACTTTGAAAACTGTATTGATTGATGTGTCTAATGATCAAATTACTTAGCCAAAAATCAAAATTGCATTTTTAATATTCCATAGAAATATTGCTTACTCCTCAACTCTAGCGATAAAGAAAACTGAAGGAATTATATATTTCTGTATCCAAAATTTGTGAACAAATGAGTAAGTTAGAATATTACTTATTTTTGAAATCTGAGATCTCATATGATAACTCATCTCTTTTTGTAGGAGAACAACCTACTCTAATTGCAGAAGTAGTCCTTCTTGAGCAGGTCACACTTCTAATATGAAATCTAAACAAAGAAAGCAAAGTGGCTTGGTAGAATTGGAAAGAATGCAGTCACACATATTAGAACAAGAATGGATTTTCAAAGTATTTAGCTGGGCCTATAATTTGTAACTCAGAAATTGAGGCAGTAGAACAAAAAAACTTACATGCCTAGGCTATCTTGTTAATAACAGAACTGATGTGACCATCGATTTCCTAGATTTATATTTTGGTGACTAGAAATTTATAAATCTAGCAATCTAGTGTTCTATTGATAGGTTTGTACAAAATCATTGGACTTTTAGGGTCTTGTTTTCTTCACCTGCCATTTAAACCATAATTTATCTAATATGTTATTTATATCAAATATACTCTAAATCTAAGACTATCAACATTAAAAAAGACATATGACATTTTGTGTTAATTCAATTTTACTTTTGTAGTCATGCCAAACAACATGAATAAATAATTTTGATGATTTGTATCAGATACTAACATGAGTTAGCAGGATAAATGAATTATTATTTGTATATCACTGGATTCATTATTAATTTAATAATGAGTGGTTCAGTTGAAAGTGAAACTGAATTTTCATATCAACATAAATGGTATCACATCTCACCAGAGTTAATGGGTAGCAAATTTCACATGACAAGCAAAAGATACAATGTTACCTGAAACCTTCATTTTCAGATAAACAATTACAGAAGCTTTATATTTATACTTTATATGTTTAAAAGGTTTCATGTAAAAAAGTTTGAAGTTCTTTGTTTGCTATACTTATTCACCATGATAGTACAATGTGTATGTTTCATTTCTCTTTATGGTGTGCTATGGTTGGGTCCACATTCACACACAATTGAGTGTGTGTGTTTGTGTGTGCATGTGTAGGAAGAATAGTTTAGGGAGGTGCCAATTTTTGTTAAGTTGCACTTTCTGTTTGGTACTTGTTATGGTTTAGATATAAGGTGTCCCCCAAAAGCTCACGTGTGAGACAATGCAAGAAAGTTTAAAGGTGAAATGACTGGGTTACGAGAGGGTTAACCTAATCAATGAATTTATCCCCTGATGGGGATTAACCGGTTGGTAACTATAGGCAGGTAGGCTGTAACTGAAGGCGGTAGGTCATGAGGGGATGCCTTTGGGGTTTATACTTTGTTCTTAAAGAATAGAGCTCTCTCACTCTCTTTGCTTCCTGGTTTCATGTCCTGAGTCAGTTTTCTCCACCACATTCTTCTCATGAAGTTCTGCCTCACTTCAGGCCATGAAGAATGGATCTAGCTAACTATGGACTGTGGTCTCTGAAACTGTAAGCTCCAAAATAAACTTTTCCTCCTTTAATTGTTCTTGTCAGGTCTTTCGGTCATAGCACCCCCAAAAAGCTGACTAAAACAGTACTAATGAAAACATTGAAGAATTTTTGGAGATCCTAATTGTATATTTTACCCAAATAAAAATATTAGTACACACAGAAATACAAAAATAGCCTTACCTCTTGACCCTCTGGAAAAAAAAAAAAAAAACAGAAATGTTTCAAGGATAGTGAGGTGTAGAGGCTTAAGGAAACAAATTGTACCCAGTGTAAATTTTAAGACATGTAAACTGAATGAGAAAAATAGACATTTATAGACACTTATTTTTCTCCCTTGGATTGCCTCCTTGGTTTACACTGGGAAGAATTGGTCTTCTTGGAGCTGTGAATACAGTATAGTGTCTAGTTACCAGCCCAGAAGGGAATCAAAGACTACTGACGAACAAGAAAACCCGGAACATTTTTAACATCCACAAGTTTGTAATATCTTATATATCTGTCTGTTTCCTCTAAACGAAGTGCCCCAATGTTTGTTTCCATGGGCATCAAGGGAAGGACTGTGTGTCTCTCCACACAGGTGAACATGAAGGAAAACCCACAAGGGATAAGTTGGTGAAGAGAACAGCAATGCAAAAAGGAAGGCAGCCAGGATTCCAGTGCCTGCAGGAAAACTTAGGCAACTGGGTGTGCAACTCCACAGGAAATACATAACCACATTTCATCCCAACTGAAATTAATGTGGAGAAATTTCAACAAGGGAAGGATTTGGATTATAGAGAATTGCTCACTGGTCCAGAAACACTAGAAATTTCCCCATACTCTATTTCCCCTTGCATTAACACAGCATCCTTTAAAAGCAACTATGTCCTACCTAATCCCTCTGGAACAAACAGTTCAAATTTGATCAGTTGGAGAATAATGATAAAAGGGTTTCACCAGGAGAGGGGTGAAGGAAATCCTACCACTGTCTGATGGCATCATCTGTTAGATAAAAGCCTCAGTTTGAAAAGAAGTCTAGTAGTCTGTCTTTGCACATTTACAAAGTGGAGACAATTTACAAAATCTTACAACTTGCAGAGATGAAAGCTGCGTCAATGCCCAGAATGCTTTGTTGTTGTCATTGCTTTATTTTTGTTTCTACGTTATTGTGACACTAGGAATTATGATCATCAAGGGAGGTGACCTAATCAGGAGGAGAGACCTGAGCGTGCTAGAATGAAGTAGATCCCAGCTGTCAAAGCACAGTTCATGGAGAAGAGCACATTATTTATATGGTGGCTGCTTGCTGTTTGATAATCATCCTGTTCTTTCTAGGTTAGTCACCATTCTGCTCTCATCCCTGTTAGCCCCCTTTTCAATCCACACTCAATCAGAAGATGGTATGTGTCAGAAGATGTGAAGAACGTGGATAAACGCTATGCTATGTGCTATGCATACTGATAGAAAAGAGATTGCCATTTTAATCAATGGAGAATCCACAGTAAGTATGGACTCTCCTGGAATTCCAGGTGAATAGCAAGTCACAATGCATGACTTGTGTTTTCTTTCCATAGTTTTCCAGGTTGACTATTTAGATTGCTGCTTGTAGTCCACGTGAGAGTGTATCTGTGTTTGTGTCTGTAGACTGCCTCAAGTCTCATCAACTTTCATTATTATTTATATCTTCCTTCACAGAGTGGTTATAAAATTAATACCATTATTAAGAAGATAAAAAAAAAGGATTAAAATATTACCTAAAATCCATTATAAAGTCAAAACATTTGTTAACATTCATATCAGATTTTCACTTCAGTTTTTCCACACAATTTCAAGAATGTAAGCATTTAGTCTATACATAATTTTTAAAAATATTATTTCCCTTGACAATGAGATAAAGATTTATCAGACAATAATATAAAAAATCCAAATGCTAATAATACAAATGATTGAGATTATACTAAAATATATAAGTGATATATATATATATAAATAAAATGGACACATGAAATACTAAGATATTTGAAACACATACAATTAATGAACATATAGAATATTCTACAAAATCAAAATCAAGACAAGAAAATGAGAAAGATGGACTAATGATAGTCCAAGAAAAGAAAATTTTAATAGTCAGTAAATATAATTTAAAATGTTAAATTAGACTAAACTAAAATACTGAAAATTATGTAGAATGAGATATCATTTCATACTATGATATTCATGAAACTACTGAACTCTGAAAATGACAAGTACTGAATTTTGATGAAAATGTGGTTTAATGGGAAGACATAAAGGTAGTTATTAGAAGAACAAATTACCTTTACTACAGTAAAGAACATTTTTAAAATTAAGTACCGTATTTTAATACTCAGCATATCCATTCATATAGAAAATTCAAGACGTGAGGGAAACAAATTTTTTTTTCATAGCAGCAGTGTCTTCATAGCAACAGATTAAAAGTAATATAAATGTTTATTAACAAAATAAGCAAAAATAATTTTTGGTATGTTCAGATATTTTAATATTTGAATATTAGATTATTAGTACATAGTTAATGAACTAGTCAAAGCAAACTGTATCAATATGAATAAATCTCACAAGTACAATATAATATTGAGAGAAAAAGTTAATATATACAGCATAAGGACATTAAGTTAGAGCTGTAAAACATGAAGAATGAAATGCTATATTTCTTGAATTTGTCTATCTGATTACCTGTCTACCTCCATATCCACCTATAGTTGTATACCTACATATGTAAGTACTTACATGCACACACTTCACTGGTATCTGTGTATGTGTGTATATATGTGATTCTTCCTCTGAATATATATATATATATATATATATATATATATATATATATATATATGTGTGTACACACACATATATGTTTACAACTACATATAATAGATATATTGAATATAGAAATGGGAAATATGATAATACTCAATTGAAGATGGTAGATACTTTTGGATTGAAGGAAGTATGATGGGTTCATACAGGAATTCAACAACATTTATCAAGTTTTATTTCTTAAGTAAGAATAGGAAAGGTCAGCATTGTACTTTATCAAATACCAGGCACACTTATGAGTGCTTTGCCTATATTAATACATTTATTTTTCCAACTAATCCTATGACTTTAGATTCTGATGTTAACCCACATCTTGCAAATGGGAGTTTCAAGGCATAGAGAAGTTAGGTAAACTGATTGAGGTCACTCAACTAGTATGTGGCAGTCAAGATACACACCTGGTAATCTGACCATAGACCTATGTTTTTTGTGCCTTATAAACTAACTCTATTGCACAGGTGGAAGGTGGAAATATATTCATTAGGTCCCTTCTTATCTTTCACATATCTAAACTATCTCATGATGTCAAATATCCATAAAGGAATTAAGGGAACTATTATACAAGCTGGAATCATTCAAGTTAAATCCTTCAAAAGTTTGACCAAATCTATGAAAAAGGTGGTATTCTCAAAAGGCAAGATGTAGGGTAGAGGTGACAAGGAGTTTTCTGCCTGACAGAGAACATGAAATTAGGATAAATTAGAGAAGGTTGACAGATCTGCACAAAGTGTGATAATTAGAAAGCTGCTTGGTATCCTAGAAAATGCAGTATAATTTTAGAATATTAGAGTTAAATATTGTCTTTTGTGAATCCAAAGGTGGGGGTGGTGGGAAACACTTATGGGCAAGATCTGAAATCTAATAAGTTTTCTTCCATTTGGGTCAGAGTAAGAAGTAGGTTTGTTGGAGTAGTTTCATAAGAGAAAGAGAAGGATTGCCCAGAGGGGCTCAGGGTCATGCTGAGATCCCCCAAACCTTCCTCCTATTTCCTACTAGCTACGGTCCACTGATATCTGGGAAGCTGTCCATGAAGCGGTGTCAGAAGTAGAACATGAGCACAGATGATGACCCTTTATCTTCAATTAGGCATAGAGAAAGAGAAAATAGAAAACGCTGTGTCTTCTCCAGTATGAATAGAGTGGATAATGAGAATGGTAACCTCAGTGTACAGGGTTCGAGCCACATTTCTCCCTTCCATGTGTTTCAACTACATCTACCGAGAATCTTTGAATTACATCACTGCCACTATAGCACACCCTTTCCTTAAATGTTTACTGAGTTGCACGTTATATTTTCATTGTTTGGCTTTCAAGCGTGTACTATTTGACAGGAACCTTTACTTTCACATAAATGTGATTCTGTATGAATCTTTCACTATGACGTATAATGTCAATTAAATGTTCAGGAAAATTAAAGCATTTCTGAGATTTGCATAAGAAGGGAATGCATGTGCTTGCATTAAAATGCTCTTTCTTTTCTTTTAGGAAACATTTTCTAAATCGCAAAAATGTGTTTTGCTGATTTATTCTAAAAATTAGAATTAATTCCTTACAACAGCTGGCATGATCTTTCATTTAAAACATTATTAAAGATTTTTAATGCTGAAACTGTTTTAATTTTTCCCAATTAACAAAATGGAGTTGAATCAAAAAAGCTACATAGCATATTTAAAGTTTATGACTATTCAAGCAAATGAATTATTAGCAATATTTTTAATTGCATGCATAATTTATAACAAAATGGTTTAAAATGTTTCCAGATATCACTTGACTGCTTTCAAATTTTTTTGTTGTTTTTCTAAAACGACTTTTGTCTGGTTGAAGATACTTTTGTTAAATGTAGGACTACATTATTTAAGTAGAGCACATATATTAGAATTAGAATTAGTCTTCAAAGGGTTTTAATCAGAATCTGAAATTAGTGAGTACCATTGAATGGAGCTAACTGTTTGCAAGGAGATCCTTCCCTTTTCCTAAGAGACAGTTTGGCTGGTGAGACCAGATTGCTTTCCAGAACTCACAACATAGCCAGGGCAGAGCCAAAGATTTTCTATGCTTGTCCTCAGCCTAAGGACTTGATATTAGCAGCCTGAGAGACTAGAGAGGAATTCTTCATGCTGGGGTCACAGGACTGTGATGGTGGTGAAGGATCCATCAAGGCCACTACAGTGGGGAAAAAACAGTCATGATGATATTTGCTATGTCTCAATGAAGCATCCACAGACCCACAAAGGAGATTTTTTAAAGGGATAATCCTTTCACAATGTGAAAGCCTAGGCCTACCCACCCGAATCTAGTCATAGGAAGATAAAAAGTCAGAATAAGTCAGAAATTTAGCAGCTGATACCAATATCCAATCTGCTTGGCAGATATAACCTTAATAATAAACTTGGAAAATGTGCATTATCATAACTGTGATGGAATGATCTTTGATACTATGTGGAATTTCCTTTCCTCATTTTAGAAAGTAATTAAGTAGTGTATGACTTCCCTTTGGGGAGTAAATATTGTTAAAAGCCAGTCCAAGTACTCTGGTCTACAGGAGTAGGGATACTTCCTAACTAATAATTGACACTGATTTAGAAATCTATCATTTTGGTTAGTGAGGGTCAGCCTTCCTTCTGGCTACTCAGAAATATCAAAATAATGGCGACTTTCAAACAGAAAACTTGGACATGATTGTATTTCTGTGGTTTTCCTTAGGGATATGCATTAAGTTGTAATGTTTTACTTCTTCCCTTTATTTTTCCTAACTGCAGCAGATTAATTTATTTTTCAAACTAAAGGATTATAATTGCATCAGGGTAATCAATGTAATCACACACAAAATAACCAGGATTGAATGCTTCCTATCCACTAAATTTGGGTAATAGTCCATCAGTGATTATACAAATTCAAATTGATCAGGAAAACTTTCAATGTGTTATGATACCACATAGGCAAAATTTGTATACTGTGGTACAATAAAACAAAACTCTCTAAAAAATGTTCCTGTCACCATGTCATAAAATAAAGGACTCCTAAATGCAACATCTGTCTTGAACACATTATATGTTTCTCATGAGTGTTTGGTTACGCATGTGTTTATCTGAACTTTTGTTCTTTTGTTTGGTACTCAATCTTGATATTCATAAGTATCAATTTGCACCCTTGGAGATTTGTAATAATTCTGTTAAGGACCCTCCTTTGTCTTGCCTAAACCTCTGGAGGCATTTGAGAAGCAAAATTCCGTGACTAGAAGCTGCTATGCTTTAATTTGTACCAACACATGGTATCAAAGATCATGAAAGCAATGTTTTCATCCAATTAAACTTGCTGGAAGCTAATGAAAACTGCCCAGAGAATTTCCCTTTGTAAATTAAAGATACACAACAAGGATTGTCACTCGACTTGTTTTCAATTGGCTTTGCACAGCACTGATAATTTTGGTTAGCAATAACTGTGAGGAGTTTACATCTGTGAAGGGCAAATCACAGAGGACATAGAGATTAGCCAGAATTCGGCTAAGCTGCTACCAAAGTTTCAGTGTTTATTCCAATCATCTTCAAACTCATTAGGTCTACAAAATTGAGTTGCAAATCTCTGGAGCACAAGCTTTATTAAGAGATGGCTGGAGCTTTCCTTTTCCAGTTGGGCAGAAGCCCTGCAAGGGCTCCATTTTTCCCCCCAAAAGAATGTTGGCGCATCTGTTAATAGCCCAAGCCAGAATCAAGAAGTGCATCTGGGTGTGAAAGAATATATTATTAAAATATTAGTTTTGGACACATGATCTGAGACATTTTCTAATATTTGAATCTGCCTATGTGCTATCTTAAGCCATCTCTCATTTAGAAGAACCCTTTAAGTAAAAAATTGAATCACTTAACTGAGTCTTTTTTTGTTATCCAAATACAAAAGGTCTCCCAGTACTTGACACTTTCCATTTTATCCCACTTTTCTTGCTCAATGAACACATCTTTCAGCAGTAGTACATTTATTGGGACAGAACAGCCACTTTGAAGAAGTGTATAGGGTGTTTATTGCTTCCTGTGTCTTGTCTTTCAGAGGGTTAAGACGAATAAAGAAGTCCAGAAAACACTAGCTTGTCTTATCTTGGCTTCCAGAGAGTTAAGACAGATGGAGAGATCCAGAAAATACTAGATTGGGAGGACAAAGTCCCTGAAGCAGCTAGGCTTAGAGCCACAGAGTCCAAGTGGAAGGCAGGTCAGATGCCAGGATTTCAAAGGTCATGTAAAGATCAGCCAAAAACAAATTCCAATAGAAGCCAGTTCAGGTGTCAGCAGATTACTCACAGAGAGAACTGGGAATGCTTTGTTCTATGTGTCCCTGTCAGACATATTCAGATTCAAGGGGAAGTAAGGCCAAAAAGCTGATTGCAGGATATATCTCATGCACAAGATGAAATGTAACAATATTTTTTTTTGAAAATTCATTACATAAGAGTGAGGGATAGTCAAGACCTATACACAATAATTACAGAAGAGAAAGATAAAAATGTATCTGAAAGATAAAAACAAGTTATGATAAAAATAATTGCACACCAAACCATTTACATAATATTTTACCTATAGGCATGTGGCTTCAGTGATGATGCTTAACTACACAAATTCAGGATTTTTTTGCTATTAGAGAATTTGGAGTTATATAAATAAGTATTCATTCAAAAGAAATCTACTTCAATGAAAAAAAATGCATATAACTCTATGGAATTTGTTGTAAATATTTTAATCTCTATTCCCCCAAACACAATATCCTAGAGACATAGTTATCTTGAACTCTGAATATTACCAGTGGGACCAAGCAAAGGTTTAAACAAAGAATTGGAAGAAAGGATACCCAAACAAGAAAGACAGAAACAAAGTCAACAAGAATGAGAATGACTGGGAAAGTACCCGCACAGCATATGACCCTGGACTAATGACATAAACATCCTAGCTCTCGATTTTGTTATCACAAGGAAAACTTCTGTAATTCAAAATTGTTTAGAATTATTTTTCAGTATTGCTGTTTTCAGAGAATGGAGCAGAGAAAATGTCTACTTGTTTGCCTGTAATTTTATGTTCCTAAAATTCCCTATTTCAAACATTAGCCCCTGGCATAATGTCATTTCATTGAATAGTACGGTGCTCAAATTATCTGTATTTCAATGGATATTACCCAAACTGGAAAATTCCTAGATGAATTAACTCTGTCCTTGAATGAAACAGGTTAAATATCTGTAGTTTACAATCTTTAAGTTTCCTTTATATTCAGTGACCTCAGAGCTTATTTGGTACAATGCTGTCACAACAATTTGACAATTCTTTTCTTAGTGAAGACCAATAGCATCTTAATTATATAATTAAAAATCTGACAAGTACAAATAATAAATAATGGCAAAAAATGAACTCATTAACCAAAGGCATAAACAGACAGAAATGTGTGCCTCAGGACAAGAAAACAAAAGCCATTAATGAACATTCCATACAAAGCAAATTATATTTGCAGAAGGTATGCAGAGAGCTCTCATTCTTTATCTCCTGACAGGGGAGTGAAGCAGAGTTCTGCTGGCTGGAGCGCTGCCACTGCCTCCCATAACCCTGCTCTCTTCATATCAGTTCCCAGAGAACAGCTCCTTTACCCTAGTCATGGAGGTTGTGAATCTAACTTACATTTGGGGCTGTCATCCATGGAAAGAGGTTAATACCAGAAGGCTCTGGTCAAACTTTGAATATATTTTTAAAAACTTACAAGAAGTCCAGGATTAACTTGATATTTTACGTAATAACTTGTATTTCATATAAATGTGCTTTAAAATTAAACTAGTAAATTGTTGTTATTTAATTTTTGAAGTGGTTAACACCATCAAAACATGAAGAGCCACCAGCCTAAGCATTATGGCAGATGGAAAAGGGAGAAGAAGAAGGAAAATGGAATTTGCATTTCAGAATTACTCAGCGGTAGTAATAATACTTACTAAGAATTTTACTTATTATTCTTACTATCATAACAGCAACTATATATTTATTCTCAAATCCTAAATGGTAAAACCAAATTTACTAAAAATAATTGAGTGATTAACACAGTGTTACACGGCATGGAAGTTGTAAACACAGAGTTTTAGCATAGGTCAAAATTTAAAACCCATTGTCCTTCTAGGAGCATTATAAACTTAGAAGCCAAAACGTAGTCACAAGCATTTTCAATTAATGCCAACATGCAACTTCCTTTTTTGTCAACCCGGACTGAAGACTTTAATAGAAACCTTCTTTCTAACAATAGGTTACTAGTTGGTTTTTATTGTTCAAACACAATTAACTCTAAAATAATAATTACTACAATAAGGCCAGCTGGAGGGGAGAGAAAACTTAAACTGAATTCCGTTTAATTATAAGCAATTCACTCCTGCTTCCTTCTCACTTTTCTATTTAGTCTCCTTGTTTCAAATTTCTACAAAGTTATATCAGTGAACATGTAGGAGAAATATTTATATGAATACAGAGCATTATTAAGTAGTGACAATATAGAAAGCAGCTAAATTAGATGGAAACACAACATAGAGTTTTAAGAAATAGCACAGAGTCAATCATGTGAAATACTTGCAGCTATGTTTGTAAAGTAAGCTTGACATACCCATATTTTCAAGAACACAACCTGTTTCAAGTATTTTTATCCAAGGACTTCAGCCATTGCCTATAAGGACATAGAAGGGAATGAATGCTGTGGATAAAGGAAATAAATGAATGCATGTTAATGATGTTGGAGTGCTATGCACATAAGCCTTAAATACTTCAACTCTTTTCACTTTGGGTCAAGATTTTTTAAAGAAATAAATAAAACCCCAGTTTCCAGTTGATATCTGAGAAGTCTGAAGATTTCATGTGCTTTCCAAAAAGCCTAAAAATGAACACAGCTTATACAATTAGAAAATAAACAGTCTATTTTGATGGATTTTAATTTTCTTAACATGAATTTATGTGATAAATCTTAGATTAATCTTAAAAGAAAAAAGCATACTTCCAATGCTACAGCATGACCGACAGTTGGAAGTAATTCTAGACATCAATTCTAAACAGAACAAAAAAGTCAATAATAGATTTGGGGGGCTGAGGCTGTAGCTCAGTGGTAGAGCACTTGCCTAGTACGTGTGAGGCACTATGTTTGATCCTCAACACCACATAAAAATAAACAAATAAATAAATAAAGATACTGTGTCCATCTACAACTAAAAGAAATATTTTAAAAATAGATTTGGAAATTCTATGATTAATTTGATAAATGTAAACTGATCATTCAGCTTTGAACATTGATTGTTAAACATGTATTATTTGATATAGACTGTTATGGTCATTCAATTGAGTTGATATTTGTAACATTTTCACCTTTATTTTGTAACAGAGTTTGTCATCAGCAGGGAGAACAGTGTTAAGATTTTTCAAGTGTAAATTGGTAGTCTCTCTGAAGGAGTTATCAGATTAAAACTCCATAAGCAGATCACACAAGTGCACCTCTATGATTTATGTATTGCAAACAAAAAGTAAAGTGTTTATGACAGTAAATGAGGCTCTAAGTCTGTGTGACCCAAATAATAGTCAATAAAAATTGAAATTGAAAGCGTACCTTGTGGAAATCAAAGTTGTCTGTTGGATGTGAAGGTTTCTGATTGTCTTAGGAAACGTTCTGTAATTTTTTTTCTGGATATTTTTTATATAAATCAAGAGTTTTAGCAAAACAATAAGGTTATTTTCATTTATATTCTTCCCAACATATGTTGAAGTAAATGTGTTTGTGAAATGCCTAAGTCCCTGTGTCTAAAGTCAACTTATAGCAAGATAAGATATCAGGTGTATGAAAAGCAGGGATAAGTACAAAAGAAGTAACAACCTACCAAAAAGTGTGGAGAGTACATAGATATGAAAAAGTAAAGGAAATACAACACAAATAGTTTGCTAGGCAAACTGGGTTAAATATTTTTATGATTTGTTTTTGCAGGAGAAGGTGGAGGAGGAAAAAAATAATATCTCAGAATCAAACCACATAGAAATATTTGTTTCATAGAAATGATTCCTAACATAGAATTTCATTAAAGTAAAAAGGACCATTTCAGAGTGTGGGTTCATTAATTCTCAATTATTTTTTTAAAAGTTGGCATAAAGTCTTATACTAAAGAATTCTACCAAATTCTCCTAAATTAAGGATTTTTTTGCAAATCATGATTTTGTACTGATTAAATATACTGTAATCAGGCATCCAATATTTTGGTGACTAGAGTTGATAGGCTACAAAAGAAATATGTCCTGTAGAATGCTAACTACATTGTAAGAAAAAATTAAAACTCATATTACACATGCAAAGAAATTAGACTGAAGTTATTCATAGAGAAGATAATAGGACAAAAATGGTTTAACTATGCATTGTGTGATCCATTGTTCTATATTCCATTTATGGTACATTTATATACATCATAAAATTATTACTCCAGATACTAAATAATTTAAAAATTAAGTGAGATATATATACAATGTATATAAATGTATAAAAATATAAGTGGTACAACTACCATATATATGGATGATATATACGGATGTGTGTATATGTGTGTGTGTGTATATATGCATATATATATATATCTGAGAGAGAGAAAGAAAGGGGGAGAAGAACATAACTTCCATTGTAAGACTACTGGAAATCATATTGTGAGCCTGATTGAAATCTAAAATCTAAAATTAACATCTAAAACAACTAAAAGTTAATGATTCTCCACATGTGTATATTATTTGCATATATTTCCTACAAAGATATATCAGAATAATAAATAGAAAAATAAATATTTTAATACTTTGAAGGATTTGTTTATTACTCTTACATTTATTCAAACCTGGTAACATAACTAACATCTTACATTTTTCCACTTCAAATATTTCAATAGATATTGTTCTTTAAGTAAAGTCAAAATCTCTTAATTTTAATTCCATGAACTGGAAAAATCTAATCACTGCCTATGTCTCCAAACACATCCAATGAACTTTCCCATTTGATTAATGATTTCCAGGTTCATTGAAGTTTTCAGTTTCTCAACAATGACAAGAGCTTTCTGCCTCAGGGCCTTCACAAATCTTGCTATCTTCGCCAAGAGTGCTTTTCATTTTTTGCTTTTTACTCTATTTGATTCTTCTCATAATTAAAGTTCTGAATTGGATAACTCTTCCTCAGAGGAGCCTTCTTTCCTGATTACCTTATATAAATATATAAGTAGCTCCTGATAGTGGATGCTATAATCCACCATCCAGATCTCCCTTTGCATTGAAGCTCTTATTTGCTCAGTAGTTCAGAAAGTTAGTGGATGACCAGTGTCAGCCTAATTCCTGTTTGGGAATTATCCCTGGCCCAGAACTGCTGCATCACCCATGGCCATTATCAGTTGAAGGAGGGCAGCATTCAATTACTATGCAATTAAAGGGTATAAAGGTCAAACTTATTGATTCCATTTAGGGCCACTCTGAAGGGCTACCTCAGTTGTGGAGTTCACTCTGGGATTGAATAATGTCTTCACTCTGATTAAATCACATTTCAATGTCCCCATAACGCAACCACAAGTGTTGATTTCAAGAGTATTACCCAAGAACTATCTACACAAATACTTTGTTATTTAATTTAATACATGTATTGAATTTCAAGTTTAATGAACATATCTTTTTATTTTTTAGAATTTGTTTTTTTTTAAACTTTCTCATCATTTTTGACAAATTGTTCATGCTTTAACATACTGCTCTTATTTGTTTACTTAAATGTATGTTGACACCAATTCATGTCTTCATACATGTACTTTGGATAATGATGTCCATCACATTCCACACAAATTGGTGTCAACATACTTTATTTTTATTTTTTTTTTACACAACATCTTTTATTTTATTTTTATGTGGTGCTAAGGATAGAACACAGCGCCGGGCGCATGTCAGGCGAGCATGCTACCGCTTGAGCCACATCCCCAGCCCCAACATACTTTATATACAACCAGAGATATGAAAAGTCGTGCTGTATATGTGTAATAAGAATTGAAGACCTCAATTAAATTGAGACCTCATTAAAGGTCTCAAATAACTTCCACAGTGACAACAACCTCATTATTGTTGGTGGTTTTGCCAGGCTCCTAGAAACATTATCTAGGGTTAGTTTTTTATTTATTTTCTATTTTTTTGTGTAGCCGTGGGGCCTTGCACATGAGAGGCAAGCACTCTACCAACTGAGATATATCCTCAGCCCTAGAATTAATTTTTAACTCACTTTAATTCTAATTTTTGCATCATCCTAGTTTAAATTCTTAGGGAAAGCCTTAGCAAAGAGGACCATGTACCTCCAGTTTTCCTTTGTAGATTTCCTATGAGGTGTGCATTTGCTATTGCAGGTCCTGACTGCATGGGTATGTTGTTTTTGAATAAGTCATCTTGGGGCAGTTCCCTGTTTGTTTTGTCCCTGCTGTTTAGACATGCACTTAAATATACTTAGGTCCAAATTCACCAAAAATTATCATCAAAAGCCTTTAGAACAATACCCAGCTAAAATATTTCTTTCTTTTCTTTCTTGCAATCTAAAATTTACTTACTATTCAACAGATTCGCTATATATTAGAATAATATTTTTATATTTTATCTAGCATTTGATTCTCAAAAATAAAATACAAGTGGGATTTTGCTATGAATTTTATTCTTCAAGTATTTATTGTCAAAATAGCTACCTATTAACTCTTTCTTAATAGCATTCACACTTCAAGACTTATTAAAGAAAGTTCATTTTGCTAGGAAGATTTGACATGAAAAAATACTTTTTTCTGAGTAGATTCAATACTTATTACAGGTTTTCACAAGGGATTGTAAAAATAGTCAATATTCTCTGTGATTTGGGGCCATATGGATGGTTTGCCTCTGATATGGGCAATTTATGTTTAATATGAGCATTTATATTGCATCAGCATTTTAGAATATGACTTGAAACAAACAAGTACTTACTGCAGATGAATGCAAACTTAGAATCATTTTAGTCCCCAAAGTAGATTTATGACAGTTTAATTTATCATTAAATATAATGGAAGATAGAAAAAACAAAAGCAAAAAAAAAAAAAAAAAAACCAAAAACTCTCTTGAAAACTTGCTAAAAGAGTATTGATCTCAATGTTTTTCAATTTATTTCTTGTATTACTATTAATATAATTTATTTCTCTATACAACAGCCTCAAAATATGGGGAAATCATTGTGAATGACATAGTGTCAGATAAAAAAATGTAATAAGCCCTGATCGAATTTTAATCCTGGAATATGAGCACATTCCATACCACATTGTCATTAAGAATTAATGACAGTTGCTACCATGTATGAAGCATTAAATATGTCAGCCATTTTGCTGGACACTTCATAAATATCTAAAAATCACAGGATCTCTTGAAACAAAAACATTCCTATTTTATCTGTGGGAAAAATTACAGTGAACAAATTGAGCAAGTTAGTGCTGCCATGTAGTACTTACAAATTTTATAAATCCATAGGAAAAACAATTTCCTGAAAGAATTAACACATCACTGCAATAAATATATTAAAAGAGAAGTCTTTGTTTCTATTTCAGTAGCTTGTCCCTTTCATAATTTGTATACTTGATATGTACTTTTCTTAGTTCATTTCTATTTTGAGGCTAAAAAATATTATTTTTTCATTGTCAGAAAAATGGTATCATGGGTTCAAGTATGAGTTTTGCCTCAGAAAGGTGCAATACCTTTCTGTTCTATGGATTCATCATATAACATCTGTGTCATGCTGTTGATTTGATAAGTTGATTCATGCAAAGCACTTCAGATAATAAATAGTAAATAGTGCTCAGTAAACACTTATGTACTGATGTTACAAAATTGTCTGACTCCAGTAATCATTTTTATACTATTACTTTTAATATTGCCTGACCTGGAAGCTCATACTTTCTTTGTTAGGGCATTAATGTATGGATTTTTCAAGATATGTTTTTGTGACTTGAGAGATATTTTACTCATTTCTGTTGTTTTCAGTGTTTAAATAACTGAAAATGATGAATTTGTGAGCTCTGGGTGAGTAAAGTAATTGTATGTTGTCATTTTTTTCCTTTCAAAAATACCCTCTTGTTTTCTTAAAGTGAAAGATTTACAAAACTTAGAAGAAGGGTGGTTTGCAACTCTTTTCCGTGCACCATTCTAGGTGCTACAGAATGTAGGGCTTTCCCACCAAGACTGACAGAAGAGAGGTAAACAGTCCCAAGTTTGGGGCATCCCATCATCATAAGCTGATGCTTAAAGTGAAAGACTCAGTGTATTGACTAGAAAATTCACAAGACATCAACATTCACAGGTTTAGTAACTGAAAAGACCACTGTATTGGTTGTGTTTAGAAGTACATTATCCCATTCTTTCAAAAAACCCAAAGGACTTCCTTTTCTGTGTGTATTACATCAGAAGCCCAAATCAAAAGGCAATCTAAATCAATGTAAGTGTATTTATCATTCAATGACTTGCTGTTTTGACATTTCTGCATTTATATTTTCAATGCACTATTGAGACCAAGTGTATTAACTTCCTCTTGATTATAGTGTAATTTTTTTCAAGAATAAAATGCAAACATTCACAGCTTCCTTTCCATGCCTGTGTCTATGATTTTTTCAGTGAAGTAATGCCTATTAAGTGCTTAGATTGATGCCTGAGACATAACATATACTCAGTACGTGTTAGTTATTTACATTTTTATTATGATTATGAACAGAATTAAAACATGGAATTGAATAACTTGAAAGTTTTCAAAACCTGTTTACCTTTTAAAGTCCACTGGATTTGGAACTCTTTATTTTTGTAGGGGTAAGATGGTGATCTCAAAGCACATGGAATAAGTTCCATTTGGGATAAAGTTCTTCAAAAATGGTAGTCTAGTAGTACACTCTTCCCCTCTAAATTAGAATACTGATATATCCTCAGTGTGTAGAGAGCAATTAAACTAAATACCACAACTAAAATAAAAACAGCCAATGCATACTGCATTGTAGAATATTTGTATATGGCAAGGGTAACTCCAGGAAATACTTACTGAAAACTGCTGGTATTTTGCATTCTAATCCTTGCAATGTCTGTATTTATTCTTAGGATATTAAATTCTTTCATGATATTTCTGAATTGCTTTAAATTCATCCATGGAGCTGCAAACAATTCTTATGTGAAATTCTAGCTTGTTAACCTTGCAAACTTATCTAGTGTCTTAAGATCTATACCAGGAAAAGAGATAAGAATGCTAATTTTATTTATGTTCTACCTGTTTGCTCATATAAAAAGTATATTGCCTTTTAAAAGTTAATTTTTATACCTCATTTTTATAGGTGATACTGTTTTCAAGACTGTTCTTATAAGCAAAAGCTGAAAGTTAATTGGATCCAAAGGAGTAGCTATGCTCAGAGATAACTTCAATATAATTTTTTCCAGGTAAGAAGCTGAGGAGAGAGTATTTGAAATTTGTCTTTTCTTAAATCAGCCTTCTAATATTGTTCATTCAATAAATACCAATGAGACACCCACCATATACCAAAAAAAAAAAAAAAAAAAAAAAACCTGTTCCTTTTCTAGGATCTCAGTGTAGATATGGTGAATCTTGGATGGTAAGTAACATAAACTCAGGGAGAGTAAAGTTTAAAGCCAAATATAAGAACTGTCATAAGAAAAGTACAAAAGGAAGGTGTCTGAAAATCAGGGAAAAGAAATGTATTTTGTTGGGTATGGTAAAGAAGTATTTTCTTATGGGAAGGTGTTTGGTTATAGACATTGAAAAAAGACAATGGCTGCACAAGTGGAGGAGTGGCAATGGGGTGGAGAATTCCAGGTAAGAGAGAGGCAGGAGCAGAGCCATGAGACAGAGATCTAAATCAAAGCACTATGAAGCAAAGCAATAGCCAGACAACTCAAAACAGGTGAGGTTTCCAGCATCAGAGGTGTCAGGGTAAACAAAAGCCTAATTAAGGACAAATGGAAATCCTAACTGGTTTTTCATCCTTAATGTTGAGGTAAATTAGAAATGACAGTTTCATTTTGTGATATTGGTTTTAAGTTTTCATGAATGAACAAATACAAATATGAGAATTGTAATATGCTAACCACTTGCCACACCTTTAAAAATTAGAATAATTTGACTTAAAGTGACTTAATGTTAGTGGATTATGGAAATTTTGGCCACATTGTCTACTATATTACAATGACTACTCTTGTATGTGTTTCAAGGCAAGTTACTTCAATAACTTGACTAAATTTTCATGGCTGCTAGTTTCTTCTAACTTACCATTCTTACATCTCTAACATGTGGATCTCTCCCTCACCCTGTGACTCATGATTGTAAGTTGCACTGAAGCTTCTAGAAACTATATTTTCTAACAAAACTACTCAAAAGACTAGAAGATGATTAGAATTAGCACCCACATATCAGAGAAAATATCTGGCCTTTGGTTTTGGGGGGGATTGGCTTATTTCACTTAACATGATATTCCACAGTTCCATCCATTTACCTATAAATGTTATGAAGTCATTCTTCTTTAAGGCTGACTAATATTCCATCGTGTGTGTGTGTGTGTGTGTGTGTGTATGTATATTGTGAATTGAGCTGGTATGAACATTGATGAGGCTGTGTCACTGTAGTATGTTGATTTTAAGTCCTTTGGGTATAGGGATAGCTGGGTCAAATGGTGGTTCCATTCCAAGTTTTCTGAGGAATCTCTATACTGCCTTCCAAAACGGTTGGCCAAATTTTCAGGCCCACTAGCAATGTATAAGTGTACCTTTCCCCCCACATCCTCAATAATATTTAGTATCACTTGTATTTTTGATAATTGCCATTCTGACTGGAGTGAGATGAAATCTTAGAGTAGTTTTGTTTTGCGTTTCTCTAATTGCTAGGGATGTTGAACATTAGTTCATATATTTGTTGATCAATTGTATTTCTTCTTCTGGGAGGTGTCTGGCCAAATGTTTTCTTTGATATGCAGATGTTAATTCACAATAAAGGGGTGGGGGCTAGGAAAGAATGGAGGTACTTTGAGTTGGTCAGAAGAGAATGAATGAAGGGAGGGAAGGGGAACTGGGGTTAGAAAGGATAGTAGAATGAATCAGATGTTATTACCCCACATGCATATATGATTACACAACCAGTGTGATTCTATATTGTGTACAACAAGAAGAGTGAGAAGTGTACTCCATTTATGAATGATGTGTCAAAATGTATTCTATTGTCACATATGACTAATTAAAACAATTTTAAAAAGAAGATGATTAGAATAGCAAATTATCTTCATCTCCTTTATGAAAGAAAGCAACTTTCCCTAAAATCTCAAAGAGGCTTGGTAGTACATCTCCCTAGTCAGAATTGCACTGCAGGTTTATTTCACATACAGCTGAAACCAAAGAAATTGCCCTTCAAACCCGATCCTCTAGTCTACCTTGAAATAGATGGCTACTAAAAAATGATCAAAATTGAATTTCGCATTTCTACAGGCATGAAATGGGAAGAGGTGGCATTTGGTGCTGTCAGAGTAAAACAAAGGTAGATATTAGTCAAAAGGATAAGGACAGATTGTGATAGAAATTACTGTTACACCAGGAAAGATAGTCAAATGTGAACTGAACTCTGATTTGTACAAAAGTGAATGAGTGTTTATAAAAGAAAATGGGAGAGTAAAGAGGAGGCAAGCAGGGGCTAAAGTACAGAAAAAGAATTTAAAGAAAATCACAAAGTGTTAGTTAGTTTAAATGAAATTAAGCTATATGCGAGGCTAGATGAAAATTATTGAAGTTAGGCTCCTATCTTCCCACAGAGACTGGGATGCAAAAGCCCTCTCTTCAGGTGTTGGCAGAAGCAAACAGAAAGCAAATGTTTTTGGCAGCTCTTAGTTTTCTTATAAAGGCACTTTGGAGGTGGTAGGAATGCTGGTTGATGTCAATTTAGGGATGTGGTCTTGAACTGTTAGAAACTCTATTAGTGTATGTTCCTGGCTTTCTGTGCTATAGTGAAGGCCTAGGTGAAAAGAGGGCTCAAAACCCACCTGGCTTAACTTCAGTCAAGAAGATAATCCATTAGTATACAGAAGATATTTATCACACTACCACAGATTCTAGACATTTTTTTTTTAACTTCATATCTTTCGGTAATATATCCAATGTTTCCAAAGAAAAATGTTGATTTTATTTACCCATGTAACCCAAAAGATGTGTTTCCTTCCCCCAAATTATGTATTTACTAGGCATGTTTGATTTTTTAAAAATATTTTTATTAGTTGTTGAAGGACCTTTATTTTATTTACTTATTTATTTGTGGTGCTGAGAATGGAAGCCAGTGCCTCACACATGCTAGGCAAGTGCTCTACCACTGAGCCACAAACCTAGCCCCAGCATGTTTGATTAAAATGGAAAAAGATCTAGATACATGGATTTAACACCACACACAAAAGCACACACAAAAGCTTAAACAAGAGTGTATATTTAAAAATAAATTAGGAGGGCTGAGGATATAGCTTAGTTGGTACAGTACAGGCCTCACATGCACAAGGCCCTGGGTTCAATCCACAGCACCACAAAAAAGAAAAAGAAAAAAATTAGGGGACTTCTACTGTCTATAATGGAGTAGCTTTTAGTAGACTAATAACATAAGTGAGATCTCAAATAGCTGAATGAGATATAAAGGGGAAAAAATCTCTTTATAAACCTTAATATAGTCCAAAGGCAGTTAGTCAAGAGAGGAAGAAAATCCTGATTGAGCCAAATTCAGTATTGCATTTGCCACTGAGAATTTGCTAAATCTTAGGCTAAGTGCAATGCCAGGCTAAGATGTCCAGCAGAGGGTGGCTGCCAAGCAAAGAAACCACCAGAACTTTAGGACATCCCATAGGGTTAGGTAGGAAGAATAAAATTCCAGTCTACTAAAGCAGTCAGTAATTGGAGGTCCTAAGTCCCAAAGAGAAGAGGGGACCTGGCATTGTGACAAGTTTTTCCTGACATTTCATTTGTAAGATACACATATCAGTTGAATTAGATGTCCACTCATGATACTGAAAAGCTGAATGAATCTTACAACAGACAAAGATAAGCAAAAACTGGAGTATAGCACAGACCTTCATAAGGGGTCTTCATAATCATAATGGGCATTCCTGACAGAAAACAATTCTTCCAAAAAACTCTGAAACACCACTTGAGACAAAACCAGTCCCTGACTGGGCAGCAGTGACCTTACATATTCTCAGTGCTTCAAAAAAATTAAGGAAAATATTTGATGAAAAAATATGACTTTATTTCATGTCTTTAAGATTTCCCAAAGAAATAATGTAAAATATTTTTAATGCTTAAAAATTTTTTCTTTAGCTTTTAAAACTATGTCTAGCAATTAAATTGGTATAATAAAATTGGTTCATGACCTCAAAATAAATCTCAGATTATTTGTTTTTATATACAGAAAAAAAGATGGAGATTAATAAAAGCAGAACATTGTGTAAATGTATTTTTGCTAAATATGTACATTATTACTATAAACCTGTATGTAAATACATATGTAAATATATATGGCTATTGAAAACAGACCAACATTTTAACCGAGTAAAATTTTTAGAAAGTGACAGTGATTCTGATTTCTTAGTTTCATTGCTTAAGATTTGAAAAAGTAGTTTCAAACCTGTGAACAGGTTTGCTCCTGACAACCTTTAGAAAAACAATTATACAAAAAAATTAAATTACATATTTTTAGAAGTCTTGTTTTTGCTTTAAAATCTGCATTTTACTATCTAATTAAATATGTAAAAATTTTTATTGAATGTTCACCCATACTTACCTGGCTGTGAAAAATCCCAGATGGTATTGTTTAAGGTATTAAAAGTATAGAGACCAAGTATTAACTGAACTCTCGAAATACTGAGTTAAGGCAGGGAGTAGAGAGATTTCCATCAAGAAAATATCCTGGTCCTTTATTTATTGGGTTATTTATTATTATTATTTTTTTGGTCCTTAGCTTTTTGAGTTCTTTATATACCCTAGAGATCAGTGCTTTATCTGATGTGTGAGGGGTGAAGATTTGCTCCTAAGACGTAGGCTCTTGATTTACCTCACAGATTGTTTCTTCTGCTGGGAAGAAATTTTTTAGTTTGAGTCCTTTTCAGAAGATGATATACAGTCAATCAACAAATATATGAAAAATTTTCATCATCACTAGCAATAGAGAAATGCAAATCAAAACTACTCTAAGATTTCATCTCACTCCAGTCAGAATGGCAGCTATTATGAATACAAACAGCAATAAGTGTTGGCAAGGATGTGGGGGAAAAGGTACACTCATACATTGTTGGTGGGACTGCAAATTGGTGCAGCCAATATGGAAAGCAGTATGTAGATTTCTTGGAAAACTGGGAATGGAACCACCACTTGACCCAGCTATCTCTCTCCATGGTCTATATACAAAGGACTTAAAAACAGCATACTACAGGGACACAGCCACATCAATCTTTATAGCAGCACAAAACTGTGGAAACAACCTAGATGCCCTTCAATAGATGAATGGATTAAAAAAACTAGCATATATACACAATGGAATATTACTCATCAATAAAAGAGAATAAAATCATGAAATTTGCAGGTAAATGGATGGAGTTAGAGAAGATAATGCTAAGTGAAGTTAGCCAATCCCCACAAAACCAATGCCAAATGTTTTCTTTGATATAAGGAGGCTGATTCATATTGGGGTAGGGAGGGGGAGTGTGGGAGGAATAATGAACTCTAGATAGGGCAGGGGGTGGTAGGGAAGGGAAGGGGGCATGGGTTTAGAAATGATGGTGGAATGTGATGGACATTTTTATTCAAAGTACATGCATGAAGACACGAATTGTTGTGAGTATACTTTGTATACAACCAGAGATATGAAAAATTGTGCTCTATACGTGTAATGAGAATTATAATGCAATCAGCTGTCATACATAAGTAAAAATTAATTTAAAAAAATAATTTTGCTATGAAAAAATAATATTGTTATATTATAATGGCACAAATAAAAGATTTATTCCAATATCAAAAACAAAAAAAGTAAAAGATCTTGAACAAATAATAAGAGAAGCAGCAGGTTCAGGACAAAAGTGCTTAAAAGGAAGAAGGCTCATAATATTAGTGGAGAGTAGACTAAAAGTCAAATATATATAAAAATTTTGACATTTCTCCTAAAGATATCAGAGGATATTATAAAACACAAGTAGGATTGAGAGAACAACCCAATAACACAGTCTTGATTCAGATTAATTAAATATTGTGTTACATCCTAAACAATCTTAGCATTACTTTTAGATCACATTTAGATCATTTAGATGAAATTTATTTTTCTTCTCATTCTTTACTACAGATACTAGTATGTGAAATTGTCTCACCACCAGTTCTTTGATCAGTACTCTAGTAGGACCCTTCTGTGATAAGGGTCCATGCATTTTGAAACATGAAATCTAGTGAGACAAGCTACTTCATTATCTTGCACACAATTAAGAAGAAGCTATTTTTTAAAATTTTATGCTAAAAATAAACATTATAAAATCTTTTCTTTAACCAAGATTTTCACGAATATTCTTCCCCAAATTAACTTTTTTAAATGACTATATTCAGAAGTGGACTGTAAAGATGAAATAGTTTGAGAATGAGAGGAAGTATCTGGATCTAGAAATTGTGCCAGGAGCCAATTGGCCTCATTAACTAGTGCAGTTGCAGGAGTATAGTGAAAAAGGAAGATAAATTAACCCTGACTCAGCCTGGATTATGAAGTTGGACAGCAGGTGTCTCTTTTCATAAAGTCTGATGTTTGACATGGAACAAATTATGAGAAATTTTTCTGGTTAAGAGGGAAGTCTCAGGAATATTTTCACATTGCCACATAAATTTCCACACCTGAAACTATTATTAAAAGTACAAACAATGCATAATACATGAAATTTTATTCAAAATCAATTTTACTTCTTGACAAGCACCATTTTATCTTAGTTGTAAAAATAAAGAAGTTATAAAAAAAAATAAACTTACCCATCAGACCTAGGTCCGATCAGTTAAAAGTTGTGTTTGATTTCAGTGGTTGTTTTTATTTAAATTTTTGTATTCTCTTCTGATTACTGCCCTACCTATTTTTTCTTTAGGGAATACCTCTTCTTGCATTTGCAGCCATTTTCTCCCACAGGTTAGGAATGGAGCAGATTCCTAGGCACCAACCCTGCTTTACCTTATTTGTTCAACCAGAGAGGTACTTCAGTTAATCCGAACCAAACTAAATAACACTGTTGATGGAACTTCTAGAAAATAAACCTGCATTTTACTATCTAATTAAAACTGAAATTTTTCAAGTCCAAAGATTGTATGAGTATCTTGGAAAGACAGGGAAAACCTTGCTGAATATGGGATGAATTGGGGGAAAATTGTGACTGAGTAATGAAGGGGAAAAAAGTACCATGGACTTAAGATATCCCTCTTGAGCTACTTCACAATATGACAGTCTTATCATACAATTTCCTCTTAAACTAGTTTGGCTTGAATTTTATGCCAGTTTGTCGTGATGGCAAAGGTGTGACTTATGCAGTCTAGGGGGAGAAATAAGGAATGTCCACGCACTTATGCCTTTGTCAATACTTTATTCATCCAAATCACTCAATACAATTTTACTCTATAGGTTCTTAATCAAGAAAATGATGATGCTTAATGCTAGGCACTACAATAGACATAATCAATTCACAGCAAACAATTCTAGATTAATTAATTCACAGCAAACAATTCTAGATTAATTCTAAGCACTGCAAACACACTTAACCATGACAGGCTCATGACAGACATTCCCTCTGCATGCTAAGTCAAATGTCAGATCAAAAGGTTCAAGCCTTAAGCTTTAAGTCCAGCAGAGGCACACTCACTCAGACCATAGTGATCAGATCAGGAACCAAGGCAGGTTTTTTCTGGGGTGGAGCTGATGGTTGGCTAAAGAGGAGGTCAAAAAGAGAAGCCCTCTTCTCACCAGAGTCAAGAGGCTGCTGTAGAGTTTGAGAGAAGTGAGAACAATGCAGAGGATCAGGCAGAAGAGAAGAGTTGGGATGTCAGTCCAGGTCCTCATCAGGCTCTCAGGCTTGTGTGCATCAGTGTTGGCTGGCTGATTGTCCCTTTATTTGCCCCATCATTTATACTAAATTTTGGGCCTTTTGACCCGCCCCCCCTTTCAATCCCTATCAGCTGCCACCGGGTCTCTCTCAGTGACATCATTTACCCTGGGGTCAAAGCATCTGGTCTGATGATCCCCACCCTGATTTTCTTGCCTTTCCCCCTTATCAGGGAAAGGACAACAGGACAGAGACTTCACTCTGAGTTTGTCAGGTGACTGTCAGGAGATTCTGTCTTGTTGGTGCCTGAGGGCCATACTAGTAGGCTTCATAGGTGTGCCTGGTGAGACTGCAGGTTTCAAACTGGAGTTTTCAAAATGGCATTGCTTAGGCTTAGGACTAAGGCCATGTTTACACACTTACAAACCAGAGTTTTAATGGACATACCAACTGAACTTATTGATGCAAATCTAATCACTAGCCTTTATTGACCGAGTCTTCCCATTCTTATTTTATGGTGGTGACTTCCATGTGGAGTCCCCTAAAATATCAGTTTCAATGGGATTATAGATAACTAGTCATGAAGACTGGCCTATCTGCAGCATTATAAAAACAATGGGGCCCTACATTGAAAAACATTGATGAAAAATGCTATAGAAAGCAGAGTTAGGGAAATAAAAACTGCATCTTTCAATTAAGTGGTATACAAGTAGGCCTTGTTACAATATTTACTGAAAAGATTATGGACTAAAATTTGGCACTTGAATAATACTCTCAGGGGGTCACAATGGTACTTTATTTAGTTTTCTGAAGAAATCGTTCAGCTTCCATTTATTTCCCTGCTAAGTTACATTCAAACTTATTTAAACAAACAAACATATACATATAAAGTAAAATTAACAGAAAAATTAAACTAATGTGATTTTTTTCTCTAAAAAATTGCTTCAATATCTGACCTCCTTAGCTTAACATTTATTTCACTCATTGCAAAATTCAATGCTGAAATTTGCTAACTTACTTCACTCACTATTTTCTTTCTTACATAGTCTTCTTTAGTCAAGCTTACAGCCCATAATTTTCTGGAGTGATAATAGGTATTTCCATAGCTATAACTGTGCTTTATTGGAATGTTTCTAATTCTTCACTTGACAGTATTCGCATTTTATGAATATTGTAAGTATTACAAGTACAAATTAGAATTCCATTTATATTATAAAATCCCAAACCTCCTTTTGTCTTTCATTTCAAGGTAGTGTCTTATTCCTCTGAGAATAGATACATTTTCACTTGAGCATTTTGTTTTTGTACTTTGTTCAAATAAATTTACTCATTTATCCTCTGTGTGTGTGTGTGTGTGTGTGTGTGTGTGTGAGAGAGAGAGAGAGAGAGAGAGAGAGAGAGAGAGAAAGAGGGAGAGGGAGTACTCCATTATTGAATTACATCTTACATCACGGGTCCTTTTATTTAATTTTAATTTTTATTTTGAGACAATATCTTAGTAAGTTGCTATTATGGTTTAGACATGAGAGGTCCCCCAAATGCTCCTGTTAATGCAGGAATATTCAGAGGAAAAATGATCCTATTATAAGAACTGTAACCTGTTACTCCATACTAGTTTAGATGGACTGACTGGGTGGTAACTGTAGCCAGGTGGGGCATAGCTGGAGGAGATAGGTCACTGGGAGCATGTCCTGGAAGTATAAATCATCCCCTGTGGCCCAGTCCCCCTCCCTCTCTCTTTGGATCCTGACCCTGCCATGAACTGAATGAACAGTTTTCCTCCCCTGGGTCATTCCCCCATGATGTTCTGCCTCATCTTAGATCCAGAGCAATGAAATCAACCATCTATAACCTGAGATCCTCTGAAACTGTGAGCACCAAATAAACTTTTCCTCCTTTAAGTTGTTCTTAAAGAGTCCTTTGGTCACAGTGGCACAAAAACTATATCAGTTGCCAAGGCTGCCCTTGAACTTACAATTCTCTTGTATCAGCCCAGGTAGCTAGGATTGCAGGTATGCACCACCCCAACCATCAATTTATCCTATTTTTATGATTTTGTTTTCATATATATTTATCTTTTTCAAGTGAAAGCATAGGTATCTATGTGCTTATAATCTTCACAAATGATTCAGAATCTAGAAAAATCATATATATATATATATATATATATATATATATATATATTGCACAGTAATTATTATATGACTGCCAGTTTTAATCAGATATTGAATAAATAAAAATGCTTGCATTGCCATAATACTGAAGATATTTTTATGTATATTATTTTTTAGTGTCTCAATCTTTATTTCTTATACAAATATTCATAATACAAATAAAACAAATAAAAATGGTTTTATTTTAAGTAAAGTTAGAAAATTATATTAGGATGATATTTTATAAAACCTATGACAAAAATGATAAAATTTCATAGTCTGAAAATTGATTCTATGTACATAACATTTAGTGTTTCTATTTCAGTTTAAATACTTTTTAATAAGAATTTACTGTTATCACCTCTATATATCCTGATTAATCAATTATTTCATGTGACAATAAATTGTAGAAATGAACAAATTTTAGAACATTGAGAAGCTTCCATTATGGTTCTAATAAGCTCAAACATTATTTTTTGAGATAAAAATAATTCAAAATTTAAAAATTACCTAACATACATGAGAAATAAAAGAAATTTGGCCTAGCTAATTTATAACTTAAAATTTACTTGTGTCTAAAATTATTAACACCAATTTTAGTTCTTAAATTCACTTTATCTATATGGGCATAGCTTAAATGATTTGCCCTAAACATACTTAACTAGGCATTAAATTGAAATTTGATAGGATCATTATTGAGGTTAAATAGACATTTTAATGGTTTCTTAAAAGACACTTATTCCTTCATAGAACAAGATATCCACTATGTCATTAAAAATTCTCAATAAATATCTTATACTAATAATATGTTATTTAATCAATATAATTAAATGTCAGAAAGATCTAGCTATAACAGACATTATCTATCATTAAATAATCATCATTAAAACATATTTTGTAGGCCTGAGTTATGTACCAACTAAATATTGAAATACTTACTAATCACTTGTCTGTATTGAGTGCTAGTTGAACTTAAACTAATAAGTGTTTTATAAGTTAATTCATTTTTGAATGAATATTATTTGATCAAACTACTTTTGTAATTTCTACTATATTTCCATTATTTATTATATTTAATTTACTTGAATTTCCCACAGTTTTAAATTATTTTATAATAGCATTATATATGAGCTAAAAAGTATATTCTGGGATCAACTATTTTGATAACGGTATCATACATAAATAAAGAACACTGATACATGTGAACAAATATTTAAAACATAGTACCAAAGTCATAAATAACTCTGAAAAGTTAACAAATATTCAGGAACTAAATAACATACTCAATGAATAATTAGTGTGGTAAAGAACAAATCAAAAGGAAAATTAGAGCGTATACTGAGCTAAATGAAAATAGGAACACAGCATATAATTTATGAAAGGTAATTTCAGATTGAAATAATGAAAACTTTATTAATCACTATTAAAATTTTTTAAAAAATTATCATTTAGAAAAGAAGAAAATTCTTAAGTGAATAATCTTATCTTTTCTCACATATCATTAGACAAAGAATAAATTTAACTTAATTTAAAGAGTTAAAATAATATAATAAAAATCATAACAGGAATCAATGAAGTAGAAGAGAGAAAAAAAGAGACAAAAATGAAACTTAGTTTTCTGATAAACCCCTAGTCAACCCTGATCAATAAATTATCAGAAAATCCATAAACTATCAAAATCACAAGTGATAGAGGCGATGTAACTACAGAGTGTAGACTTATTAAAGGGATAATAAGGAATCTTATGCTGAAGGAGCTGATGTGTGATTGCCTGCAAGGAGCTGAAGAGTGGCAAAGGGGGACAAGGGAGCCCAAGGGAGGAACTTTGGGACTGAGAGTCTTCACTATCATATTTATCATGACTTTTAGTCTTATTCATATGTTTAAATGGATAAAATTATACATTTGACATAGGCACAATTTATTTTCATTAATTATACCTTAATTGGTATGTTTAAAACCTTAAGAAATCAAGATGTGAGATCCAGTAGAAATCTAAAATGTAATGGAGATAAGTTACATAAAGAAAGGGAAATCATATTAGGTTATAAGATGTAGGAATAAAAGATGAGGAATGAACCAACAATGTAAAGATGTCACTAACAAATGCAGTTATCATGCTAAGCTTGTTGTGTTGATGAAAAGATGGATGAGATGTTTTTAAGATAACTTTTAAAAAAACTCATTTGAATTACATTTGAAAATTTTATGCTGGGTGTGGTGGTGCATACCAGTAATCCCAGTGATTTGCGAGGCTGAGGAGGGAGGACTGCAAATTCAGAGCTAGCCTTAGCAACTAATGGAGGCCCTAAGCAGCTTAGCAAGACCCTGTCTCAAAATAAATAAATAAATAGGACTGGGAATGTAACTCAGTAGTAATGTGCCCCTGGGTTTAATCCCTAGCAACCAAAAAAGAAGAAAAAAGAAAAAGAAAAATTTAAACTACAGTTTGTATTTTTAAAACTTTTTTTTTACACTTATACAGCATATGACTAAATAATTCCTCACTGTTTGACTGATTTAAATGGTAAGACTCAGGATGTAAGACTTTAAATGGTACTCCAATTATCAATTTTCTGCAACTCAGCTCTAAATATTTGCTTCAGTATATGTTCTTCCATAATGGACAGAATTCCCTTTTTCTGCTATGTAGTGGTTCAAACAACTTTTCAAGGAAAACTGAATGCCTTCCATGTCTTTGAGTATTCTCCCTGATGCCCCTGGACACCAACCATATAGAATTCCCTTCTATGTACTTTGCTCATTTATCGAGTTTCATATTTCATATCTCACCTTCCCTATTCAACTGACTGTGAGCATTCTGTTTTCTGATGGAATTCAGACTGATATAAATATAAACATAGTAAAAATCCAGTGAGAATTATCAAGAAATATACCTAAATCCCAATAAGGAAATTGTTCTTCCTGTCACAGAGATTGTACACTTTGATTTGTGTCAGATGTTTCAAAAAACATGAGCCACTGAATGAAAATGGACGTTGTGATATAATTCATATATGCTATAATTAAATTATTGATTAAAGGAGCTTTTAGTGATTTGTAAAAAAAATTCCAATTGTTCATTACTAGTATTTAGAAATATGATTCAATTTTTAGTGCGTATGACCTTGTATTGTGACAGGTTTAAACTCACTTCTTAATTCTAATAATTTTGTAAATTTCCAGATTGTATGATTTTTTGACATAATAATGTCATCGCAATTTAGGGAGTATTATTTTGTTCCAACATGTATAACTTTAATTTTCTTTTAAATTGCTTATTGCACTAGCCAAAACTTCTTGTACAATGATGAACAAAAATAGCAAGAAGATATTTCTTTCTATTTAACAGAGAGATAGCTCTCTTTCTTTTGCCATTAAGTATGGTTTGAGATGGAGTTGTGTCATAGAAGTTCTTTCCTATTAGTTTGTTCAAACACTTTAATTAGGATGAATATAACACTATGCCAAATGTCCATTCCATGTCTAACTCAGATGATCACATAATTTTATGATCACATAATTTTATATTTTAAAGCAAGTTATAAATGTGAATTACATTAATCCACATTTACATGTTAAACTTTTTAAATTCCTCACTCTTTTTTATTCCTCATGTTCTTAAATCTCCTACTTTCATGATATATTATATATTTTAGTCATTGTTAGATTTCTTTTGCTAATTTTGTTGAGAATATTTACAATTATATTGATAAGTCATTCTATTGATGTCCTCTCATTTAATTTTTTTTCTTCTTCTGGTAGTATCAGGATAATACTGACATCATGAAATAAATTAGTAATTTCCTCCTCTTCAATTTCTGGAATAATTCATTAGAATTATTATGTGTTTCTTAAATATTTAGTTAATCACCAGTGAAGTAATTTGTATCTAGAGGGTTTTTTTTGCAGAAAATTTTTGAGATATAAATTCAATTTCTTTAATCCATATAGAGATGTATAGGTCATCTACTTCTTTTTGATGATGCTACATTTTGTCTTTCAAGGAATTTGACCATTTTATAAACTAATGTTATAAATTTATATATAACATTTATTACATTAAGTTTTTATTAGCTGTACACTCTGTAGTAATGTCACTCTCTCATTTATGATCTTAGAAATTTGTCTTCACTCAATTTTTATGATTAGTTGGTAAAATTTCATATTTTTATTGCTATTCTCAAAATAACAACTTTTACTTTGATTTTTATCTATTTTCCCTCATTTTCTTGACTTTATATTCTATTCAAATCTCTTTTCTTTTTCTTCTTTTCTACCCAATTGCATTAAATTTCACTTCTTTTTCTACTATATTAACATGGAAACTAATCATTGATTTTAGACCCTTCAGTGTAGTTCTTATTGTTATAAATTTTTCTTTTACATCCTGTTTAACAGTAATCCCAAATTTTTGATGTTATACTTTTAATTTTAATTCAGTTCAGAATATTTTTTAATTTTTTAAAATTTTGATTCTTTCCTATATCTAGGAATTTTCCAAAAAATATTTTTGTTACTTATTTCTCTTTAAATTTCTTTGTGGTTAATACATAAGAATATACTTACGAATATACTTCATATGCTATAATGTCTCAGATGACTCTTACAAAACACGCTATTTCATTGCCACTGTGAAAGTCTAGTTATATCAGGAATGGTTTCATTAGAAAAACAAGCTCTTTCCCATGTGCGTTTTTTTCTCTCACCCTCTCTCAGTGCTCTTACCATGTTATGTCTACCGTGTTATAACATAGCAAAAAGACCCTTGCTAGATATGTCTTTTCATTCTTAGATTAACAAGCATATAGAACTGTATTAATTTTTTTTTCTTTTAGTTGAGCATCATGGCACACATCCTAGTGGCTCAGGAGGCTGAGGGAGGAAGATCGAGAGTTCAAAGCTAGCCTCAGCAAACAAGTGAGGCTCTGAGCAACTCAGCAAGACCCTGTCTCTAAATAAAATATATATAAAAAAGAATGGGGATGTGTCTCGGTGTTTAAGTGGCCCTGGGTTTAATCCCCAGTTACAAAAAAAAAGTTTTAAATTATTTTCTTTATAAATTGTCCAGGCTGTACTCTTCTATTACAGAAGCAGAAAATCAACTAATACATACACCTTGATCTTTTCAAACAATTGAGAATCATCTTATGTTACAGAATATGGACTACCTTGGCAAATATCTCATGTATCTTAGAAAGCATGGGAGGAGTGTGGTGACAAATCACAGTGACACTGTAGGTTGAAACTGGAGGGAGCTCAAGTTTGAGGCCAGCCTCTAAAATTTAGTTAGACTTTATCTTAAAAAACAAAAAATCTGGGATGTAACTCAGTAGTAAGGTGCCCTTGGTTTCAATCCCTACGATCCTTCCACAGATGCAAAATCTACAAATGGCAATTGGTTAATTTTGTTTTTAGAATCAATAACATGTCCTTTATGTTTACTAATTTTCAATTTTGTATAAATACTATTAAAAGAAGGATTTTAAAATGTTTGCTTAGATGGGTAGGGTGGTGCATGCCTATAATTGCAGTGACTCAGGATGCTTAGGCAGGAGAATAGCAAATTTGAGGCCAGTATGGGCAACTTGGTGAGACTCTGTTTCAAAATTAAAACAAAAAATGGCTGAGTATGTGGCTAAGTGATAGTGTCCCTAGGTTCCATCCTCAATATCGCAAATGATGATGATGATGATGATGATGATACATTAAGTAATTTAATTTAATTTTTGTTTGTACTTGGGCATTTGGATTTTTCTTTCAGTTCTACCAAGTTTTACATCATGCATTTTAGAGCTCTAATATTACATGCATGAATTTTGGGCAATTAAGACTTCACGATGATTAATATCTTAACATTAAAATTTATATCTCATATTATTTTCCTCTGTCATCTACTTTGGTGCAAATATAGCTATGCCAACCCACCGATGATAAATATTAACATATTATAATCTTTACCCACACGTATTCCTTAATTTATTTATGTGTTCATATTTAAAGTACATTTCTTATAGACAGTATATAAATAGATCTTGGTGTTTTATTCAATATAGCAATCTCTTACTTGTAAGTGATGCATTTAGAGTGGAATCATCCTTCACTATCCTTGGGGGATTGGTTTTAGAATCGCTCTCTCTTCTCAGTTTCAAGGTTACTCACCTCCCTTATATACAAAATAGCATAATATTTGCAAAGAGGCTATATACTTCCATCTGTATAATTCAAATCATCTCTAGATTTTTTATAATATCTAAATCAATGTAAATACCACATAAATAGTTGTTTTACTGTATTGTTTAAAATATAATGAAAGAAAAATAGTCTGTACATGATTATTACAGATGTGGTTGTTTGAAAATATTTTTGATCCAAAATTGGTTGAATCTGGAACTCACAGACATAAAATATTTATATTAAATATGATTATGTATCTATACCTTTAAATCTATCTCTTGTTATTCCTCACTCAGAATGTGATTTTTAAAAATTAAATACAATATAACAAACTTAAATGTATAGGTAGAGAGACTATACATTAATATGTATAATGAATATGCCCATCACTCAGTTTTAACAAACATGAATACTCAAGCTATTTCATTTCTGCTGTCATCTAGATTTTTGTGAGATAATTTAAAGTGAATGCCAGATGAAATTTTACTCATAAACACTTCAAAAATCCTTACCATTCTTTCTATTTACAGTTTCTTCTATTTTGTTGTCTTCTGAAACGTCCTCAGTAAAGGTGATTTACAAGATTCTCAATAATTTATCCCATTCTTTCATATATTTTGTCATACCCATTCAGCTTTGAAGATAACTATAATTTTTTTCCTTTTATGTTAGTAAATACAAATACATATTTTAATATATAAACAGCTATGCAAATTTATTAATAAAACTAAAGTATTAGGCAAAATTACCAGAGAATATAGAAATAAAATTAATATGAGAAATAAAATATAAACACATTTTAAGTACTCTATTATTCCATTTTAGTAAAATATTAAACACATGAAGTAATATTTACACTGCCAAAAAAAAAATCTTGGTTTTTGTAGTGTTTAATTACTCTTAAAAAATGTTTAAAAATATATAAGATAAAATATACCATCTTAATCACCCCCATTTTCTGAGAACTGCAATTCAGATAACCATGTATACATTAATTATTTCTAAGTTCTGTATTCTTTTCAATTGATTTTATATTTTTCACTACATTAATACCATAATGTTTAATTATTTTCTATGTAATATATTTTGAAATTGGGAAATATTATGTAAGAAAACTTTGATGACAGAGAAAAAATGTTGGAGAGTTTAGTTCTTTTCCAAAGCTCTTTTGGTATCCTTAGTGGTTCTATACCAATTATGTTTTTTTTTTTAATTTTTCTATTTCTGTAAGACATACAATGTTATCTTAATAGAAATTGCATTGAAATTGTAGTTTGCTCTGAACACTACAGATGTCTTAAAAAGTCTTTCTGTTCATGAATATGGGATGCCTTTCCATTTGTTTGTGTCTTCATTACTTTCATCATTATTATTATTATTATTATTATTATTATTATTATTTTAGCTTTTAAGCAAAAAAGACTTTTACATTTCTTCAGTTAAGTTTATGTATAAGTATTTCATGATATTTGGTGCCATTATAAATGGGCTCATTCTCTGTATTTTTTTTTTCAGATTGTTTCTTACTGTTGCATAGAAATTCAACTGATTTTCACATTTTGGTTTTATTTCTTACAGCTTTATTGAATTTTTTTAATTGTAAGTATTTTTATTTTTTTTAGAACCTATAGATTTTCAAAATATAAAACCATGTCACTGTCAAAAAGAAACAACTTCTACCTTTTCCCATTAATGTCTTCCTTTAGATGCCTTTTATTTCTTTTCTCACATAATTTCAAAAAAAAAGTTATCAGATCTGTTACAATAATAATGAAAATTTTTTTTAGGTTAAAAGCAGTGGCAGTAGATATTAATTCAAAGTCATATGAAAAAACTGAGTTGTACTAAAGAGAATTATTTCGGTAATTATAAACAAAAATGTACATATATGTTTACTCTTCTTAAATAATTTAAATATCAAATAAAATATGCATGTAACTATGTTACTGGATTTAGTGCATAGCATATGCAGGGAGGGTGTGTGTGTGTGTGTGTGTGTGTGTGTGTGTGTGATATATACAACAGCAGCATGAAGGGTGCAAGTGGGAATGAAGCTGTATTGGTGTAAAAAAGTGAAGATCAAGGGTAAGACAAATTTATAGGAAGAGGTGAAATCAAACTATAGTCACTCTTGGTTGTATGCTGTACTAAGTACTTTGGTGTTTATCACAAGATACTCTGGTAAAAATGTGGTTTTTCAATTGTTGTTTCTGTATGGGGACAAGAGTCAAGGCTTCCGATTTTACCATACTGCTGCCATGGCTGCATCTATCATCTTGTTGGGATCCTGCTTTATCTCCTTTGTTGACTTCCTATCTATAACTCTTTGTTTTGTTATTTTAGTGGGCTTTATAGGATGTATAAGATGCATTTAATTTACCATAACTTATTTTTAAGTAATTTTATATGCTTCCTCTATGTTATAAAAATTTACAGTGCTATACCTATATTTCTCTCCTTCCAAACTTTGTGCCACAGCGGTCATACATTTTCCTTTACATATAACACCTATGCTGAATTTCTCTTACATTTATTTTTACCTCGCTACTGCAATGAATTACCACAAAATTGGTGGCTTAAGACAACACAAATTTATTATCTTAGATTTTCATATGTCAGAATCTGAAATGGGCTGCACTGGGAAAAGCAATTTCCATTATATTTGAATTATACTTACAGAACAGACTAATGTGCACAGTAAAATAGGTTATTTCAGTCATGCCTCAATCTCAGCAGTTTATTTTCTATTTTTCTTGTTTAGTTGTGTATTAGTTTTAAAACCAGAGAATAGTTCATATGCTACAAATGTATGCATACATTTAATGTACTGAAGTAATTATTTGGCATAGGTATTACATCATTTGTCATCTTAAATCCTTTTTTAATTAAGGTGATAATAATAATAATAATAATAATAATTATTATTATTATTATTATTATTATGGTCCCAGGGAATAAACTCAGGGGAGCTTACCCATTGATCCATATCCCTAGCCCTTCTTGTACTTTATTTTGAGACAGGGTCTTGCTAAGTTGCTTAATGTCTCATTAAATTGCTCAGCCTCTTGACCCACTAGCATTATAGTGAGCCTGGCTAAATGTTCTAAACATTTTAAAAGAATTAAAAATGTTTTCTGTTTAAATGGTTTTACAAAATGAATTGTTTGTGGTAAAATATAGGTTTAAATATAGTATTATATGAATTTAAATATGGAAACTAAATTTTTGATCTTTTTGAAGGTGGGACCATTTCACCCTATGGATATGTAGGTAGGAAATTTCCAATGTCTTAACACTGAATTAAATTTAAAAAACTGTATTGGGAAATGGTGTGAATCCTGAGGGCTGGTAAGAAATTAAACAGATTGATTTCTATGTACACAGAAACAACAACAAAAAAAAAGGTATTTCTATCTTAACTGAAAGCAAAGTAAACATTGTATACAATTCTTATTTGGAAGCATTCTTTCTTTCTTTCTTTATTTATTTATTTTATTTTTTATTTTTTTATTGTTGGTTGTTCAAAACATTACATAGTTCTTGATATATCATCTTTCACACTTTGCTTCAAGTGGGTTATGAACTCCCATTTTTAGCCCATATGGAAGCATTCTTTATAATGCAGATTAGTTAGGAGTTTTTAATACTTGTGCAATGTTCACAGCCCATTTTGAAAGAAAAAAAGTTCTTAGTCACAGCAGGCTCTAAAGTGGTATGATAAAACAAATCCACTTTGCAGAGAAGAAAATACAGTCCTATGGATATACAAATAGGTTTATAGGCTCTATTACATAGTATTTAAAAGTGGCTCTAAAATAAATTGAGTAGAAGCCATGATATATATATACATATGTATATATATATATATATATATATATATATATATACACACATATATACATACACTCACATATATGTCACATATAAAATCATGTCATATATACACATACATGTGTATATATGTATATACATGTATATCATATATGTGTATATATACATACATATACATATACATATATATTTTTTCTGGTTTAGGAATTTTTCCATTGGTGGCTGCCCTTAACACCATTTTCTATTAATTAGAACTGCTTGAGAATATTGAAAACTTTAGAACAAAAATAAAGAAGAGGAAAAGGAGGACAAAGAGAATGAGAAAGAGAAGACCTGAGACCCGAGAATCATGCCATCTCCCATCGTGGTACACGTGACTACCTATTGCTGTGCAGAGACAGCTGGTCACTTCAGCCATCACTGCCTTTGCCTCCTCTCTATAAGTAGAGTCTATGTGGTGTCATTTGTATTCACCTCGGGCAGACACAGAGCCTCTGCTCATTTCATCAAAGAACTATTTATGAGGCTGTAAAAAAGATGAGTTTCTCCGAATAGTCTCCAAATTAAACTTTTTAAAGTTTAATGTTGGCACACAAGAATAATTACAGTTATAAACCATTAAACATTTAGAAGAAATTTATAGGATTGGAGGGAGAAAATTTACAGCTGTGGCCTAATACAATAAATTTCCCCTGTAAAAGCAAAACCACAGAAACATTTCTATTCAGGACTCCAGAAAAAAGAAAATGCTTTATTAACATCACCCAAACATGTAGGCACTATATTCGGACATTATTTATAAAGAAAGATGAATACCTTTTTAAGATATAGTTAATTAACCTTAGAAGCAAAAGTCAATATTTTTTGTTTTATTTTTTTCATCAGTAAATACAGTGCACTAAATGCATTTGTAGAATTAGGTTGTATATATTATTTTATCCTGGAAGATAGTCATGTGCCTTAGTATATTTTTATTTTTTTGGAGTTATTATACTATACTCATTACACTTCTGCATGGGTTGTCTGTGATGGTGGGGACCGCATATAATTTTTGTTTGTTTGTTTAATAGCCCTGCAATAGTAGCTCAGTTTCTAGGAAAATTTAATCATCTAAAATTCTAGTATGCCTTCATATTGCAGAATATGCTTGGCTTTGACAAAGTTTACCTTAACAAGTTCTGCATCCTAATGGCCTATAAGTGTGATAAATAGACTTGCCAAGCAACTGCTCAGTTTTGGAGAGAAAATATCTGGTCACTGCAAGGGATTGAATAATCAGCTAACTAATCACTCACTACTTTAGGCTCAGTTCTATCTGCAACAAAACTTTATAGTCAAACAACCATGGCTTTATTTTTGTTCAGTCTTTTTTGTGACCTTTGTTGAATTGAAATTAATTTTCATAAGGATCTTGTACATTTCCTACTGATTCCTAAGCATTTTCATGTTGCTTATATAAATAGACCTGTTTCATTAAGTTTATTACTTCACTGGTTGCTTTTCTCCACCTCTTTATTGAATTATCATTTCACTTGTAATTTTAATTAATTCTCCTGGGTTTCTAAGGTAAACAATAATGCCATCTATAAACAAGAGTAATTTTACTTCTTCTGGTCTAAATTTATCTTTATTCATCTATTTTATTTATTTATTTTTACATTGGCTTAGAAGATTTTTGGATAATTGTGATGATAAAGGAGTTTTTATGTTGTTCTTTGATTTTTGTGAGAGGTTTTTATAGCTTGCTCACAATATATGATTCTAATTGTTATGCTGAAGAAATAAAAGCTAAATAAAGAGATCAGTCAAATCATGCTTATAAGTATATATATATATATATATATATATATATATATATATATATATATATAATAAGAATATATATATAGTTTTTTTTTAACAGTGCTGGGGATCAAACTTAGGGCCTCACACATATAGGAAAGGGGCCCAGCACTAAGCTACATCTCCAGGCCTGAAATATTTTTTTTCAGTTTCAGTTCTTTCTTTCTTTCTTTCTTTCTTTCTTTCTTTCTTTCTTTCTTTCTTTCTTTCTTTCTTAGTTCTAATCAGTTATGCATGATGGAGAAAGCTTTTCAATTCATTGTACATAAGTGGGGTAGAATTTTTCAATTTTCTGGTTGTGCATGAAGTAGACCATTCATGCAAGCGTACCAGTACATAGGGTAATGATGTCCATCTCATTTCACCATCTTTCCTACCACTTTCCCCCCTCGCCTCCCCTTGCCCCATCCAAAGTTCCTTCACTAATCCCATGACCTCCCCTCTCCCCCAATATGGATTAACATCCACTTACCAGAGAAAACATTCAGCCTCTGGGGTTTTGAGATTGACTTATTTATCTTAGTATGATATCCAACTCCATCCATTTATCTGCAAGTGCATAATTTTATTCTCTTTTAATGATGAGTAATATTTCATTGTGTATATGTACCACAGTTACTTTATCCATTTATCTATTGAAGGGCATCTAGGTTGGTTCCACAGGTTAGCAATGTGAATTGTGCTGCTATAAACATTGAAGTGGCTATGTCACTGTAGTATAATGGTTTTAAGTCTTTTTTTTTATTGGTTGTTCAAAACATTACATAACTCATGACATATCATCTTTCATACATTTGATTCAAGTGGGTTATGAACTCCCATTTTTCCAAGGAGGGGAATAATTGGGTTAAATTGTTGTTCCATTTCAAGTTTTCTAAGGAATTTCCACACTGCTTTCCAGATTGGTTGCACCAATCTGGGTTAGGGTTAGGGTTAGGGTTAGGGTTAGGGTTAGGAAGTATTTTTAATGAGAATTAGGAAGCCTGTCTCTTATTACTGTTTTTTTTTTAATCTAAAGTGACAATAACACACTTAAAATTTTTCTATTTCTGTGGTGAATTAAGTTAATACATGTATTAGTAAAATAAATCTTTATATTCTTAGATAAGATCCATTTGATCAAATTATTTTACATTTTAGATATGCTTCTAGGTTGTTTGATTAAATTATATAAAATGTAATTTTTTCTCTTCTAGGAGTGATGATTCAGTAATGAATCATGAAAATGAAAATATTACAAGAAGACAAATATTAAAGCATATTTGTTGGTTAAACTTACACAGGTGATAAAACCAATTAGTCAGGAAATTAGTTAACTTCGTATTCTACATATGTGTACTTTACAAAGCCTAAAATAACTATTGAAGATTAAGTTTTTAATAATTGTATATCTGTATTATTAAAATTTGAAACTAATAATATTATATGATTTTGATAAATAAGCCTATTTTATGATGAATATATTAATCAGGTTATTTTTAACATCAACAGAAAAAGAAGACAAAAGGCTATATTTCTGAAGTAAAGTCCATTTTTTAATTCCTGAATGGTGGATAGAACAGCTTGGAATTTGACAATATTATCTTCAGTGAAACAAACATTTAACTGGAAAAAGTTAAAGTATTTGGACATTATCCTAGGTACATACAATAAATACAGAAAAATTCACTCATGAAAATCTCCTTAGTCTTAGCAAGAATAGTGAGAGTCAATGGCATTTGAAACATACTCTTCTGCTCCATCAATGTAAACTCTACTCCACATGGGTATAGGGATGAAAATGGCTCCCTTTCCTCACCATTTCTAGTCTAGGACTGTTAATTCACCCCAACAGGTAAGGTCACCAGAGTATCTCATCTTCTCAGCCTTATCTTACAGTAGCACCATTCTGAATGGGCACTCCAAAAGAGTAGAAAACCCCTTCATTGTTAAAAACAACACATTTCTTGGGAGGAAGCAATAAAGGGATATGATGTGTCCCTAATACTGATAGGAAAAGCAGCCGCAGATCAACCAGTAGTTTAATGCAAGGCAAGAGAAGAATATGTAATTAACAAGATACTCCTTGGGATCACACTCAGCCTTGGGAATTAGGAAGACTATGTATCCACTCTCACAGCAAAATACAGGGAACACTTGAAAATGATCCTGAAGTTACACACAGGTTGATTGAAAGAAGGATGAAACCAATCAGCACAACAGACTCAATCACAACCTCTTATCAAATATTAGCTACTGTAGCCCAAGATCAACTCTAGGAAGTTTATTCATTTAAAAATATAATTGTATATTTACTTGGCAATGTGAAAGAATGTGTGCATGCCCACAGCTATATCCTTTCAGAAGTGAACTTCTAAGCTATTAGTCCCTGGATAAATGTGTGGTAAAAACTAGTCTACAGTCACAAACACATCTAAACCTAAAGAGTAAAAACATATAATGAGAGTACCTTAAACACAATATTTGATAGTGGTTTATGCTGACCAAGTGGAAAGCCTTAATCATCACAGTAAAAGATAAAAACAAGAAAAAAATCCAGAAGGTAAATTATAGACTCTGAACAGTAGGGAACATAATTTTCAGAGAATTCCTCTAATGAAATCATTAAACAAATCAACAGATGACCAATCACACAGAAGCAAAATAGTAATTCCCTATAGAATGTGTTTTTGTGAAAGTAAGTGAATGAGATTTAGATTCCGCAATTCTGAAAATATTTTCAATTCTCTTTTAAGTGGTGAGATTTTTTTATTACCCCATTTGTTGAAATAAAGGTGGCAATTTTTATGTACATATTCAACTTGATATTGTGATTTACATACACATTATGAAATGATTACCACAATTAAGTGATTAACATATCCATCAACTCACAAGAATATATATCTTAATATATTTATATGCTTGTATATAAATATATAATATATATTACTTAATACTATATATTATGAAAATTATGAATATGTAAGAAAATATATGCATGAAATAATATATATTATATATGAAAATTATGAAACATGAAAAGTTCTAAAACATTTCCTTCATATCAAGGAGAAAGAAAAACAAAACAAACAAGCAAACAAAAAATTTGGACTGACCAAAGACTACAAAAGAACTAATATTAATTTATTCCAATAATTAAAAGAAACAATAAATAAATCAGCATATGTATAAAGGAAATCACCAAGACAATGTCTCTTCAAATAGTAAATATATAATGAAATAAAAACTATAAGGAAAGCCAAATGAAAAATTTTTAGTCCACTAAAATGAAAAGTCACAAGATGCTTAACAGCATTCAGTAAACTTGAAGATAGATTACAGAGATTTTCAATTACAAAATAGGGATTAAAGTAAATGAAATAATATGAATAGAACTTCAAACCAGTGTTGAGAATCATTAAGAACACCAACATATGCATAAAGGAATAACCAAAATAAAAGGATTGAAACTAAGGAGTTGAAAAATATTTTAAGTAATATCTAAATATATTCCAAATTAGTTTACATATTCAAGAAACACAATGAACTCCAAGTAGGAGAAACATAAAGCAATTCAGACTCAAATCTTAATCAAATGTTGAAAGTCAAATACATACCCCTTTAATATGTACAATTCTGATGTTATTATGTATCTGTTAAAATAAACAAATGCCAGATGACTTCTCTGATATAAGGGGGGTGACTCAAAATGGGATAGGGAGGAAGAGAATGAGAAGTAGATTACCACGAAATAGGGAAGAGAGGTGGAAGGGAAAAAGAGGGAGAAGGGGATTTGCACGGAAGATGGAAGGAGACCCTCATCGTTATACAGAATACATGTATGATGTTGTGAGGAGAAAAAAAAAAGAAATGTGTCACATTAGAATGGGTAGAGAGATGTGATGGGAGGGGAGGGGAGAGGAAGGGGGGATAGGAAGGGCAGCAGAATAAAATAGACATTATTATTGCTGCATGTATACACGTAACTGTATGACCAATGTGATTCTGCAATCTGTACAATCAGAAAAATAAGAAATTATACCCCATTTGATTCAAATGTATGAATTGTCAAGATCATTGTACTGTCATGTGTAACTAATAAAAAAATTAAAAAAATAAATTAAAAAAGAGGAAAGTCAAAGAAAGAGAAGCCACAAAGAGGAAAACAATTTATCCTATGTAAGGGAAAATTAATAAGATTAATAACTGACTATGTGTGTGTGTGTTTGTGTGTGTTATACAATAGCAGCTAAAGTAGTTTGGAATAAAGCTATACTGGAGTAAAAAAGTGAAAACTAATGGTAATGCAAATTTATAGGAAGAAATGAGAATCAAAACTGGACTTATGAAAATGTTCTGTAATGGGTTTGATAAAGTGCACCTCTTTGAATTTACTACAAAATAAGGAATCGTACACCTTAAATGGGTTTCTGCACATCTTGAAAGTGTCATTTGAAATATGCTAATACAGGATAGAATTTGGCACAGAGAACATCATGCATAAGACATAAAATATTGCATTTAAGATTAAACGATATTCAGACAGTGTAGCAAATGTAGTCTGTTACTGGCAAAATAGGTTATCAAGGTTCAGACATTGATAGGTTTTGTGGTTTGTACTAAATACTAAGATTTCTTTTTAAATTAAATTTTAATATGAAAAGACAACATATTCTTTTGTTTATTTATTTGTTTGGTTCTGGAAATTGAATACAGGGTGATTAACCATGGAGTCACATCTCCATTCCTTTTTATTTTTTACTTTGAGATAGGGTGTCACTAAGTAACTGAAGCTAGCCTTGAACTTGCAATCCAATCCTCCTGCTTCAGACCTTGGAGTTGCTGGGACCACAGGGGAGTGCTAAAAAGCTAAAGAATGTGACAAGGTACAACCAAGAGGAAAAATAAAATCCTAATGAAATGAAGGTGACAGCTGAGACTGAAAAATAACCTTTAGAATGAATTGTCTATAGTGAGCACATAGGTATAAGTTATTAGAATAGGCTTCAGTGGAGAGTTGTTGAATCATAATGTATAGATTAAGAGATAAAACAGCAGCATTGAGGAAAGAAATTCTGTCTACACTGTACACTGAGAATACTTAGTCTTCTGGTAAGCCAAACATATAGCTTGGACGAGATCAAATGCAATACAAAGAGAGGATAAAAACTGGGGGTAAAATAGGTAAGTATGTTTCTACTCAAAATTATATTCAGAAAAGTATTTAGAAACAAAATCACATTATATGGGACTAGCGTTTTTAAAAGGTTCTTGTTGATTCAGTTCTTAAGAAGTAGCACATTAATGGGCTATTTGAAAATCCATATTTAATTTTATGATTCTGTTTGTGTATTGGATAGTGTTTGAAAGTGAATGAAGGAAGATGGTAGAAAATTGAAATGGTGAGGATCAGAGAAAAAAAAAATTCTTAATAAGTGAGGTTTGTGTTGTTCCTTATTTTGCTGTCTTCCTGCCCAGGATTTGTTGACTAGTGTAATCAAGTGAAGGAGCAGTGGTGATGGATGTCAGATGATTATAATTTCTGTGTTGTTGTTCCAGACATCACAAGTCTGAAATATTTTCAGAATTACTGCAGCTGCAACTGATGCCATTTCTGAGCAATGATCATAACAATCTGCAAATATACATGGATTAGCGTGGTACTAATGTGAGCCCTGGAAACCAGGACACTGTGCAGCTGTTCAATTCATTTTCAGTTTATCAATGTCCAGTCTTATGGGAACAGTGCACTTGGACCTGCATGATCCTACCCAATGACTTTCAGAATGGCAAAGGTATAAATTACAAATTATATACCTTGAAAGTATATTATTTCTCTTTAAACATCAAAGTCAGGAAATTATGATTGAGGTTGTTATCTATGGTCCAACTTCATCTGTAAAGAATGTGCATACCTGGAACTCTTGGTTGACTGATTAGCTGCTGGTTGAGCTAAAGTAAAAGAAATGATTAAAGATTTTTTTCTAAATTATGTTTAAATTGAAAAGTTTTGAAGATTGGTTTCCTAAAATTTAATTTTTTTTCAGAACAGAGCTTCATCTAGGCAGTATTTTTAGACACATTTTCCCCTGATAAAATACAGTGAGTCATTTGTGACTCTTATCTTTAGTTAAACAAAACAAAGACAAGCAAGATACTTCAAAATTTCCTTTCAAATACATTTTTGTATGAATTTATGTCTCTCTTACCATCAAAATTGATACTTGAGAAGAACAAAGTGATAAACATTGAGTTTTTGTTCTTTTTTGAAATAGGCTATTTTCAATGACTAAAATTAACTTTGTTTCTTTTACCATACAAACTAGATTTTAAAGTACATCAATGTTAAAGGGGTCAGAAGAGTGTTTGTGTTTCTTATTTTCATTGGGGGTGGGTATCTTAAATGTTAACTATGGAGAAGGCTTATGTGAAAATGGAGATTAACATACTTTTGCCAATAATATTTTTATAGTATAAAGATTCTCAAATTGTCTTTTATATATCGCAGGATACTTTTCCTTTGATTCTCATTGACATTAAAATATGATGAGAAGCAATGTCAGTGTGTCAGAAATCCATACAAAACTCAGTTGTCATATTCTTAATGTGCATAAGAATCAGCAAAGCTCTTTAAAAAATATTCTGAAGCTTGCCCCATGATATGCAGATCTGGGGCTTTCCAGAGGAGTTTTATCTCAGCAATTTTCTTGGTAAATAACTATTTTCAACCAATGAACTGAACATAATAACACCACCACCAAAATTACACTAGTACAGGATTGAAACAACAATTAAACAATATCAGTTGCTATATGCCTAATACAATATTTGGGGCTATTAGAGATAAAGAAGAGCAGAAGTTATGGTTATTAATCTGGAGGAGCCACTGATAATTTTGGAATAAACTAAAAATGTACAAACAAGTAATTACAAGAGGGGTAATAAATTAAATGAATAATATTTACTGAGGGCTGTTAATGTGGAGGGAATTCAGTGAGAGTTGGGGTTGTCTGGTAATGTGTTGTAAAGAAGGTAAAATGTAAGGGTTGATTCTTTAAAAATAAGAACAATTAGAATATCCAGAGGGAATTGATGAGAGTCTTTGTTGAAGTAATAGATTTGCAAGGTATGGAGGCATTATGAGATTAGGATATTTCTCCCCTATTGAAGAAAATTGAGAAAATTATTGAATAAGCAGTGTAACATCAAATTATGATAAAAATTGAAAAGAGGCAGAGTAGCATTCTAAACTTATTACTCTGAAACCTGTTCTTTTTCAAGATCACAGTTTTATATGATCCAAGAGTGACTGGTAAATTTTGAGTATACAAATAAAATAAGCAGTCATATAAAATCAAGAATGGGATATGGAAGTCATCATTCTTGATGATAAAAAATCATTTATTCTAATCTTAATACACTGTGTAGAGAAAAGAGTAAAGTTCTTAGTTTGAAAATTTTAATTAGAAAAGTTCACAGATTTTTGTTTTCTTCATACATATATTGTATATACTTTGTTAGATTTTTTCAGTATTATTTTTGATGCCAATGGAAATGGTATTTTAATTTTAAATGTCAATTGCTTAATGATCGACTACAAGAAAGAAATTGATTTTTGTATATTAACCTTATATCGTATCATTTTGTTATCATTGCTTATTATCTCTAGGAGTTTTTTGCTGTTGTTTTGGTTGATTCTCTAGAATTTTATAAATAGCTAACTCTATCTTCTATGAATAAAGACTTTTTTTGCTTCACAATCTGCACTGGTTTTTGTTTCCTTTGTGTTTTATTCTAACTATAACTTTCAGTATGGTGTTGAACAGGCATGATGAAAACAGACCTCCTTGCTTTGTTCCTTATCTTAGAAGGAACATGTCTACTTCACTAAGGATAATGCTTGTTACAGATATTTTTATAGATATTTTTTTAGTTAAGTGGAAAAAGTTCACATCTATTCTCTAATTTACTGAGAGCTTTTATGATGAATGAATTTGTCAAATGTTCATTTTCCTATATCTATTGATAAGAACATTTGACTTTTCTTCTATTATCTGTTGATGTAATGGATACGTTAATTAATTTTCAAGTGCTACACCAGTCTTGCATATATAGAATATATTGTACATGTTCATGATGCAGGGTTTATCTTATATATTGTTGGGTTCAGCTTGCTGATATTTTATTGAAGATTTTGAATCTATGTTTATACGAGTTATTGGTCTGTAGTATCCCTTTCTTGTAATGGCTTTGTTTGATTCGGTAATTAGGGTAATTCTGGCCTCCTAGAATGAGTTAGGTGATATTTTCTCTGATTTTATTTTCTGGGACACATTATAAAGAATTCCATAATTTCTTCTTTAAATGTTTGCTATAATTTGCTGGTAACTCATCTGGGCCTTGTTCTTTTTGTTTTGCTTATTAACTATTTATTCCAATTTTTTAATTGCTTTAGAACTATCAACACATGTATTCTTCTGTGAGGTTTGGCATAATGTGTATTTCAAGGAATTTGTCTAATTCATTCAAGCCATAAACTTTGAGGACATGTAGTTTTTCACCATGCATTGCTATCCTTTAATGTCCATCAATATCACCACAAGTGATGACACCTCATTTGTTTTTGTCTGATAGTAGGAATGTGTGTCTTCTCTATTTTTTTTATTATTTTAATCCTGGTTTGTCATTTTGGTTGACATTTCCTAAGAATCAGCTTTTTTTTTAATTTTCCATGTTGATTTGCTGTTTTTAAGGATTTTGCTTTTTGCATCCATTAGTCAGATTTTTATAGCCTAGAGGTGTTTTCAATTTGTGACGATTTAGTTAATGAGTTTTGGAATATTCTCAGACATCACACTAAATATTTCTTCAATTTACCATATCTTTTCAATGAGTTACACTTTTCTTATATAATCTCTTGATTAGATACTGCTATTATCTTCATTTTTCCATTTGTTTTCAAGATTTTTTTTTAAATTGAGCCTTTTTTTGTACTTTCTTCATTCATCATTCTTACTTTGTGCTAATACTATTTTAATATTCTGATAAAATGCTCTTTGACACAAGTTTTTCCAACATGGTAATCTTGGTCATAGTTAGATAGATCTCAAATGACATTAATCATTTGATTATTGATTATATGTAGAAAGGAAAATTTGTCTTTTCAATAAATGTTTTAGTTCAGTTAAATATATACATTTGTAAAATGAGTGATGAGCCTTGACTAATACCATTTATGAAAGTGAGTTACGGATATGTCATAGATTTAAAGGACAGAAGAAATACTATAAAGCTTTTGGATAAAACAATAAAGTTTTGGACAAAACAATAAAGCTTTTGTGACCAAGGAACAGGCAAAATTTTCTTGAACAGAATACAAACTGAAAGAGCGTTTGATAAATTAAACTCCATTGGTATGTAGTATGTATTTAAATATACCAGTAAGGGAGTGAAATTTAAGCCAAGTAATGTGAGAAGACACATGCAATGCTTTTATCTAGCAAAGACCTATACTGAATTATTTAAGGAATCTCCACGAGATATTAAAAATAAGACAGTCCTATAAAGATGGGTAAAGGCTTTCAAAGACTCTTCACAAATGAAGATTTTCCATTGGTCAATATTCATGCAAGAGTCATTCAAATATCTATTCTTCAGAAAAATGAAAATTAACTACTGCTATAAAATTAATAGAGTGGGCAAAACAAAAATGACACATAATACCAAGGTGTATTGTGGTATAGATCAATGGAAATTTCCATGCATTTCTGTTGGTAGTGTAAATGCACCATCATGTGAAGGAATTGTGTTGCAGTACTACTAACATGGAACATACATCTACTGAAGCAATAATACCTCTTTACTACAGAAATGTTTACACATGAATATATGTAGGAAGGTTTCTAGAAAGCAGTGTTTGTAATAACCAAACAATGGACAAAATAAAAACATCCATAAAGAGTAATACACATAAATAAGAAGCTATGTAACAGAAAATAAAATACATGAAACTCCATTCATAATTTGAATAAATGAGGATAGTGATAAAGGAATATAGGTAATTGTATTTATATAAAAGTTTACAAAAAGTAAATACTAAATTATATTTCAAAATGGATACGTGGTTGATAAAACTACCCAAAATGCAAGAAAGAATTTATTTAACTATTACCATCAAACAGTAGTGTTTTTGCAGTGAGGAGAATTTTATTGCAAAATGTTATACAGTGACCTCCTCAAAATGTTAGCCAATATCTTATTTCTTGACATGGTAAGCATTTCATAGACATTCCTTTGAAATAATTTGTTGAATGTTACATACATTTTTGTGCATTTTATTTTTGTATATTGACATAAAGGATATTGTACATTAAGACATTTTTCATCTTAAATGTATATATACATTATATACTTTTTGTGTATATTTTATAATAAAATTTAAAATAAAAAACTGAAATTTATATAGGATTTATTAAGAGATGTTTCAGGTTAAGTGGGTATTCTGATTGTTAAAGGAAGATTGACAATGTAAGAAGACAACATTGTGTCATGATGAGGACAATTTTAAATTTGGAAAATTTTCACTGCGAAGTTAGATTAGTTAAGAGGATATTAGCAAGAAAAACAAATTTAGTTTCAGTAATATCCACAAAATCTAAGTGGAAACTAAAATAAATAAAATTACATTAAAATTAAAGACAAATTTCAAAAAAAAAATATCTATCTATCTATCTATCTATCTATCTCCAATACAGGGATAGTACTTTCTGCATTATTAACATTTGCTTACTCATGCATTAAATATGTTACAATTTACCAGCATGAATTTATTTAAACATAGCTTAACTTTTTAAAGAAAATAATTTTGTATTTTCTCTTAATGTGCCATCCATCTGTTCAGACATTTGTCATGATTGTAATATTTGAGCACTTTCTGATAGATACACAGTGAAGCACATTAAAATTATGGAGGATATTTACATACTTAATCAGAATTTTAAAAGTCAGTGATAACAGTAAAGTGTAACCTATTTTATTTTTTATTTATGACAGGATATGTTGTTTAATGAAACAAAGAATGAAAACATTCTCTTTAAAAAAAATAATGAATATCCCCTTAAGATATCAGAAGTTTACCTAAAGAATACATTTATTTTTTTTTTATCTTCTTAAATTAACCAGGAAAAAAACTCCAAATTTTGTTACTACTTTTGCTGACATCACTTCCTTTAAAACTATCAGAATTAAGATAATATAGGGAAAACCGCATGAAGAATTTTATTTTTAAAATAATTTTAACAGAGACATTCTGTATTCTCTTGTTGATGAGTTCATGTATGTGTTGTGATTTAAGAAGGCTGTGCTTAAATTCTGTATTTGAGAAACTTACATAGGTTCTTTCACTGCATGTTTTCGCCGAGCCTTCTCTATAAGCTAATGTGTTCCTTGACACAGAGAAAAGATTTTCATTTATATATGACCAAAGCATCAGTTCACATATGTTCTTATGGGACAGGATTTTCACCTTGTACATTGGTAAAAATGAAGTTACTTTCAGGTATAGTCATATCATAAGTTTACCTTAAAAAAGACTGATATCATAAAACAAAGTCTGTTTTACCTTCCTCTTTCAATTGCTTTCTTGATGTACTTTCTGTACTTTTTTTTTTTTTTTAAGTTTCATCACTTATTTTTTTCAGGGATTTTGGCTTTTCTGTTAATATATTTCTGAAGCTTTTAATTCCTCTGAAATCAAAGAAGTTATTGATAAAAGGAGTAAAACCATTAGAGTTTGGGATGGATATAGACATAATAGATATTTTACATTAGTTAAGACATCTGTCCCTTAAATGTGCTTTCTGAGCATAGTGTTGGTCAAAGGAGTCTATGGTTGCTTGGGAACTGATATATCTATAACTTCCAAACAGTGTCCAGATGAATATGCTTAAAACAAAATTTACATAAATGTGTGTAATTATCTAAAATTTACATAGATAGAGGTTATGTGATTACCTAAACTTATATAGACATATCTTAAAATCAGTAACATATCTCAGCACACATAATTTAAATCATGGATCTGTATTAGAAGAATAAAACAGCTATAGAAGAAATATGTCAATGTTTTGCTGAAGACCTCATAGGCTTAATATTTTAAATGTGAGGTTGATAACACTGGGTGCTTAATTTAAAGAAAGTGAGTTTTACTGTTTTTTTTTTTTTTTTTTGAGATTGCTTAGTTCCGGTGGAACCATTTATTTGGCTTTATAAATTAGTGCATGTCAAATATGCATCAATTGACACTTAAGAGTGTATTGAGATTTATTATGAGTGATGCTGTGTAATGAATTTAAAATTACAGGACACTAATATAATTAGATTTTTAGCACATTAAAATTATAGAGAATATTTACGTACTTAATCGGAATTTTAAAAGCCAGTGATAACAAGTTAATAATTGTGACAACTAATAGAGTATCTAAATAAATGTCACTATTTTTATTAATTGATATTTAATTTGCTGTATTCTGCCTTGGTAAATGTTAATTAAATGCCAGAAAATTCCTTATAATTTTAACATATTAATAATCTTATAATTATGCCTTTATTGCTTACATAATTATGAGTTAATTACACAGCTACTAGATTTACTGTACCCTTTATAGAGAGCTCAAAAATATCCATTTTTCTCCATAGGTCAATAAACTTGATTGCCTGGTAATAGGTTATAGAACATCAAAATCTCTGTGTGAATAAATATTCATTTCTAAACAGCACAGTAAATATTATATATCAAATTAGGAAAAATGAAAATAATGGAAATTGGTCATTATTCCCATATAAATTTATTAGTAATCTATTGGTCTTAGAAAATACGTAGCAATTTAAGAGAAAAGAGGTTTTTTGGTCACACTTTTCTAAAATGTCCTATATGAAAAATATTTTCTTTCTTTTAAAGTGCTTTTATCGTATAGTCTAATTTTGTATTTACAGTAACCGTACAATGTAATTGTCATCATTTTACTAATGAAGATACTCACTTAAAGAGTACATTTCTAAGTAGGATCCCATTTTGCCTTTCTTTATGCACAAACTGGTCTATTGTTTCATTTCCTGTATTTGCACCCCAACTATCAATTTTCACATCCAGGTAAATTGTCACTACCCTTTTTTGTCTATTGCTGAGATAACTGTTTTAGTCAGTTTTTGCTGCTGTGGTTGCTGCTGTAAACAAAAGATCTGAAAAAATATATACCCCAAATGTACACTTCAAATGACCCAACTCTTCCATACCATAGCGCATGGTTACCACCCAGTTAATCCCTTCCAGGGGATTAATGCACAGATTATGTTAAGGCTGTCATAACCTAATTCTTTCACCTCAACCATCTTGAATTGTTTCACACATAAGCTTTTGGGGGACACATCACCTCTAAACCATAATTATTACTAAATATGATATGAAGGAAAATAATATAAACTTTGTAAGCAGTTTTTCAACAAATCCATGTTTTCCCCTCAACTAGCCAATTGTGGCCAAGTATAATGGTAAAAAGTCCTGATCTTGTTCGTCTCTGTTTTCCTAGATGATGCTCTGTTATAAGGTGCATAATATTTGACAAAAGCAAAAATGGATTCAAAACTTTATTTGCCCCATCTCCCCACCATGGTGCTGGGAATTGAACACATTCTAGGCAGGCAAGCCCTCTACCACTGAGCTACAACCTCACCCCCAAATTTAAAACTTTTAATCAATTTAACTTCATATCCCATTTCTCCTAGTAGTTAAAACAGAACCTAATTCTGCACATGTCTGAAATTTTCATCCTGTTTTCTTACTAGTGGACACATCTTTCTTTGCCACTGAGGACTTCTACAGTCTCTCATATTTGACTTTCATTCTGAAATTATACCCCTTCTCTACTTATTCTTTTTTTTTACTTCTGAATGAATAATACAATTTCTTTTATTTTAGAATAAATCCTCCATCTAAGATCTAGTTTTTAATGTTGATTGGCCTTTACTGCCTTTTATTTGATTTACTTTTTTTGGTACAAGGGATTGAACCCAGGAGCCCTTAATCACTGAACCACATCCCCAGAACCATTTCTTTTTTTACTTTTTATTTTGAGACAGGGTCTCACTAAGTTGCTTAGGGCCTTGCTAAATTGCTGAGGCTGACTTTGAACTTGTGATCCTCCTGCCTCATCCTCCTGAGTTGCTGCAATTACAGGTGTATGCTACTGTGTGTGACAGTTTGCATAAAATATTAGTCATTGTGCATTGTTATAACCCTTTTAGTATCTTTTCTTTAGCTTCATCCAATATGCTTACACCTTTGAATAATTTTCTTTCACCACAAAACCAATAGGCAAACACATGTACACACACTATTACAAATGAGAGAAATGGAAAAGGAATTATCATTTTCTGTTTCCTAGACTTTTTATATGTCACACAACTTCTATGCTTTACAATCCTATTCAGACTTGTTTACTACTAGGTGTAGTAGCTCATGCCTGTAATTCCCGTGGCTGAACTAGGAAGACTGCAAATTCAAAGCCAGCGTTAGCCACTTGGCAAAGCCCTCAGCAACTAAGACATAACCTGTATCAAAATAAAAAATAAAATGGACTGGGGATGTAGCTCTGTGGTAAAGTGCCCCTGGGTTCAATACCAATACCAAAACAAAATAACAACAAAAACTTGATTGCCTTTTCACATAATTCTATGCCTTTCCTTCTCTTTAATGGTAGACTTATCTGTTAATTAATCATAAATAGCATATAAAAATTCCTGAGATTATACATAGATGGCCTATGTGAATATGTTCAGTAAAAAATACCATTATCATGATATTTCTTTCTTTATTTTGGTGGGACAGTGAGACAATATACAGAAAACTGACATTATCAGACAGCCTCAACTACAATTTCAAAACAGAATATAAACACAAATACCTGCAAAGAAAATTACTGCAGAGGAAATAGACATGGCTGAGTCAATCTGATCATAGCCCAATAAAACTACTGTAGAGCATACAGGATCCTAAACTCCATGACCTGGTAGTGAAGAGGAAGTAGACTCAGTTGCTGGGATGTTTGCAGAATTCAGTATTGTACCAAGTTAAAAAAAAAAAAGAAAGAAAGAAAGAACAAGGAGAAGAGAACAAGAATTAAATATAGGCACCACCCCTCAGCACATTCACTAGTAAAGAAACCAGGATGCCATTTCAACAGAATTAATACAGGCTGGCTACAAAACATAAAACAAACAAAACCAGAAACAGAATCCACAAGAGCAGGGAACTGAAGCCAAAGAAAGTAGATGTCCCTGTATAGAGTCTTGTGGCACAGCTAGCTCTCAACCAGAGTGATCCCAGGAGACCACAAGGAGATACCGCCATGAAAAGAAGAAAAAATGCCATAGGAATTAGTCATCCCTGAGTAAAGGGGTTTTTCTTTGGCTTTGGAATAAAATATTATGTAGCAATCAAATCTCCAGAAGAAACTGCAGGCTTAATTTAAATTTTAGATTTTCATATGGCAACAATCATTTTCATTGAATTATATTTATGTAAATTTGTATAAAAAATTTCCAATTGACAAAGCTATCAACCAAATCAAACCAAACCTAATAATAAGCAAAAATACAAATAAATACTTGCCGCAGTCCAGCTGGGCAAAATAACCAGGAGATGACAAGCAACTTGAAGGTTGAATCGGGAACTGCTTTATTGCAGGGCAGCAGAGGTATATATACCTAACTGATTACACACAGCTTGACTCAATCAGCATCATCTAGATACAGCAGTCAGCCAATAGGGAATCCCCACCAACTTAATGGCTCCATGGCTTTGCCTTACAAACCACTCCTCCTGGCAAACTGCCAGGCGCCATCTTGACTTGATTTGCGGTCCCCAACAAATACTATGTGTGTGTGTGTGTGTGTGTGTGTATTAAAATTAAAAGAAAAAAAAAAAAAACATGGTCCTGGCTTATTTCTTGGTATAAAAGCACAATCTTCTGGTCAGGTGTATGATCTCTTTCATGTTCAAAGAAAATATAAGTTAAAGTGGAGACTAAGTGTGAGTTTTATCTTTTTATTTCATAATGGTCTTGGGTAGGCATCTGTTGGATGTCTATGCAAAACAGGCCTAATACTAATTATGTTTTGGTGGGTAACCAGGGATTGAATTCAGGGGTACACTTCCACTAAGCCACATCCCCAGCCCTGTTTTGTATTTTTTTTAGAGACAGGGTCTCACTGAATTGCTTAGCACCTCACTTTTGCTGAGGCTGGCTTTGAACTCACAATCCTCCTGTCTCAGTCTCCAGAGGCACTGAGATTACAGGTAGACACCATGGTGCCCTGAATAATACTAATTTTTATTATAATTTTCAAGTTCTTAGTTTTAACACAATAGATCTTAAAATTTGATATACATAACCATGGAAGCTCAGGCTGAGAATGTGAGTGTTCAGGGGAAACACCTATCTGCCCAGATTCCAGATTCTTGTACAGGCAAATGTTAACTGATCTGTCTGT
>NW_026000101.1:25765275-25798439 GCF_001458135.2 Marmota marmota marmota
CACTGAAGACGCTAGATTAAGAAAGGCATAGTTTTCATAACTCTGTATATAAAGTATATTCACTGCCGAAATTATGCCATTATACATGTACTCTTCGTTTTTTGCATTACAATTCTTAATATACCACAATTAATATACCACAATTATGAGTGTAAGGCATTCCACTATTGTCATGTATGAAAAAAAGAAAGAAAGAAGGAAAGAAAGAAAGAAAGAAAGAAAGGAAGGAAGGAAGGAAGGAAGGAAGAAAGAAAGAAAAGACATAGTTTTGGACAACGTATTAAGAACTTGTTAGCCTTTCTTTGAATTTACATTTGAATAGCTGGGGTAAATATGTAGTATTTGACATTGCTTCAATATAAATAATGAATCACTTTTTACTTAGATGCTTCAAAATATGTAATAAAGAATTGTTGCTTGGAAGGTGCCAGCAAGTTGATTGACTTCTCTAATAGCTAATTTACACAGTAATTTCTCAAGTACTTCTGTAGGAACAGTTTTCCTTTAAGTATTGGGAAAACTTAAGTGTTAAGCATTGATGTTTTAAGGGACTTCCATGCATGCAAAGTGAACTAACTCAGGTGCAGTTATAAATTAGTGTTCAACAGGTATTACTAAAAATATTAAAGACAATAAATCTGTATAGCAATGACATTGCCAATAGGGTGGAAAGTGATTTTTTTTTATTTTTATTTTTTAGAGTTGTCAGGAATTCATCATACAGTCAGTAATGAACTAGTTTCTGTTACTTTCCAGAAAATTCTAATATTTAGAAAATCTATTTATTCATTAGTCAGTCAGCTGAGGTTTATACAATTTCTGAGCTCTTAAAATTAAAATATTAATCCCAGTGGTTATACTAAGATATTATTTTTCTTTCATGTCCCTTTTAAAGTTTGGATCTAAGATAAGGAAATGCCTAATGATTTTTTAAATTTCTATTTGCCAAAATAAAATAATAAAAATATCCATGTTTCCTTCAATCATATTGAACTGGTGTGTGGGAAGCAGAAAGGGTAGTTATTTCTTGACTGTGTTCACTTAAAATTTTATACTGTATTGAATGCTTGTCATAGTAACAGCAGGAAGTGGCTTACTGATGTACATTAATATATTATAGGTATATAACAAATGAATATTTATGATTGCTTCAAAGATTAAAGCTATTTTATAGTATCTATATCAATAATTCATTAAGATTTGAATATGATAGGTAATCAGTAGGGAGGGGAATTTTTAGCATAATCCCATAAATCATAAACATCTACATGATATTTCAGTCATGCCTCATTAGAGAAATGTTTTCAAAAATTCCCTTTTTATAATATATCAAAAGCTTATGACCTGTACCATGTAAACAACTTCTTTGATGTGTAATGCAGAGTCAAAACAAACAGAAACACTGACCTTTTCAGAATGGTTTTATAACCAACTTATTTGGAGAAGGTATAAAAATCAATTTGTGTTTATTGAGCATAGAATGTGTGAGCCATGACTCCATCTCCAAGTTATTTAAGCATTCTTTTTAAATTATCACAGAAAACCCAGCTTTTCTAATATTTTTAGAGAATAGCTAGCATTTAATCACAGAGGTTAGTTGTCAAAGAACTTACCTACTAGAAAATATTAGCTATTGTAGAAATTTTTCCTGATCTTAAATTCTTTCCTTACACACTGTATTTTAAACCAACACATGAATAAAATATTTAGGTTTAAATATTTTTATTCAGTAATGTTTTTATTTCAGGAGGAGGGGCTCCAGAGTCTTTTTAATCCTTGAAAAATTTTTATGATAACTGTATCAAAATCGTATATCCATCTTGCATATTTTTTGCCACAAATAAGAATCAGTTATTTGTCCTTAAATTTCTGGTTTCCTCAAATAGAACTATTACTGGTGCTAAGTCAGCAAATTGTGTCTCCACTGGCCATTAGTTTCTCAAACATTTTTTTTTTTTTAACTGACGACTTTGGAATGTAAACTAGCTAGTGAAAGTACAGATGTGAATATATTATCTTACATATGTACACACACAAATATGTGCACATATATTTACATGTGTGTATAAATGATTAAAGACAAAATGGCTCATTTCTTTCATGATGATATTTCTATTCTGTATATAGCATTACAGGATTATTACTATATTACATCTAAATCCATAATTCCACACTGAGAATTCTGGTTTTCAAAAATAACCTAGAATGTTGGAATTAAAATAATTCATAATTACACATTTTCAGGGTCTTAATTTTTTAGTCATTATCAGTTTGGACAGCCATTCCATGATAACAGTTTCTGATTTAATATTGCTTCTGTAATTCTACATATATAGACTTACATCTAAGTCTCTCTCGTCATTTTGCTTTCTGACGTCTTCTTTAGTAAAAAATCTTTAGAGGAATAGCTCTGTATTCCCCGAGTTTTTACCAAATGAAAACAATTTGACTTTCCATTTATACTTGAAGATCAATTTTTCTAGAGATGAAATCCATGGTTCATATGTTTTTTCCTTGAATATTTTGTTACTCTTTTGGATAAAAATTATTATTGAAAAGGTCCAATAATAATCTAATTTTATTTTACTTGTAATTCATTTATTCATTTTTTCATTTTCATTGAAGTGCAATCATTTCACTAGAATTATATTTTTGATCATTATAGCCAATATTCTCACCTTCACAATATGTGTGTTAATGCAAAATTTAAACATTTTGGAAGACTATTTTCCTTATAACATTCATCTTCGTGGTTTTCTGTGATACTTTCCTTAAATTCTTCAGGAATTCTTTATATTCAATCCTCTTTATCCTCAATACCCATCATTTTCTTTTTATTTTCTTCCTTTGTTATTTTGCTTTAAAATTTTCTTCATTTCTACATCTATTTTAAGATATACTTTTTAAAGACAAATGTGGTCTTTTTTAGTACCTTTATTTTGTTTATTTTATTTTATTTTTGGCTGTGGTGCTGAGGTTCAAACCCAGTGCCTCACAGGTTAGAGGCAAGCACCCTACCACTGAGCCACAACCCCAGCCTCTAATTTTGTTTTTTTGCTTTGTTTTGTAATCATACAATGTGTTCCTTTTGGTTTGGTCTGTATTAAAAAAGAAAGGAAGGAAGGAAGGAAGGAAGGAAGGAAGGAAGGAAGGAAGGAAGGAAGGAAGGAAGGAAGGAAGACTTGTTTGATTGGTTTATGCTGTTTTATCAACTTTTTGTACATTTTCTTAATTCTCAAAACTTGTTTGAAGGTTGTTACAATCTGGATCCTTTGTTATCAGTGCTTCTTTTGAACATATTACATTAATCTTGTCAGAATGCTCCCAATGAGGAGTTCATTTTCTCTTTCATTAAAATAATTTTCTATGGAACTTAACCCAGACACTTTGTACTTCGTTTCTATTTGAATTCAATTTTCCTAAACATAGAAAATTCCTAAAAACATAGAAATTTCCTAAACATAGACTCAGTGTTTCTAAGTTTCTAGTGGAGCTAGATTACTTCACATTTTTTAGATCTGAATGTTATCCAGGGGACTTAAATTATTTGCTAAATTCAAAGAATCCTATTGTTCTTACTGGAATTGACTAAGAATATTCTTAGCACTATTAGTGGTTTATTACCATTTTCTGATCAATGTTTCAGGTTAAAAATAAAATATGTGTACATGAAAATATGCTTATTGGAAAAAGGTGGAGTTTTGTTCCTTTTGTATCAAAAGCAGAAAGTGAAAGCCTACAGTTGTTTTATTTCACTATACATTTTTCTTGATTTCATCCTACTTGTTTTAGGAAAAAATCTTAAAAGTAAACAAAATTAAGAAAATCTTGCAGAATATTCTGAGGAATGATCACAATTTTGATTTGGATATTGGAACTCATTCAGTAATATAAGAATTAGATGAATTATTGCTATCACTTAATGCTTGAAAGAGAAATTGTTTAAAGATCAGATTCCATCATTATTTTTTAAAAAGTATAAATTCCCAGAAAATAGGAAGTTAATTTCATATATGTGTTAGAAAAGTTTTGAAATATATTCTCATAATTGTGACATTTGGATTAACAATGAGAAATTCAGTAATAGTGAACGGATGGAAAACTATATCTATATAACATTCCTGCTGGAAAAAATAATTATACAAATAACAATGTTGCAAATAAAATCAAATCTTTTTTTTTAGAGAGAGAGAGAGAATTTTTTTTAATATCTATTTTTTTTAGTTTTCGGTGGACACAACATCTTTGTTTGTATGTGGTGCTGAGGATCGAACCTGGGCCACACGCATGCCAGGTGAGCGTGCTACTGCTTGAGCCACATCCCCAGCCCCCAAATCAAATCTTTATAAATACTGAATAATCTTTTAAAGAATACACGTGAAATCACTTTTTTAAGCCACTGTATGGATGTGCCAAGTTTTATCTAAACATGTCATGCAATTTAATTATACAGCACGTGCATATTGCAAGATACCAAAATACATTTCAAAATGCATATGCTTGAAGCAAAGTCTGAATAATATGGAAGTAAAATGATCTCACAATGCTTTAGGACAAAATTTCAATTACAAAAAAGTTTGTTTAAAAACTAGGGGGCCAGCATGTTCATGTTTTATTCAATATTGATATCTCCTGAAGGAAATCCTAAAAAATCATGAAATTTTGCTTTATTTCTTAGTGCTCTTTCTTATGAGTTTGTCAGTCTTCATGAAGAAAATTAGATAGTTGAAGTTTTCATAGTTATAGTATTTCAGAAGAGTAAACATGTTCACTTAGTAGACGTTAATTTCATAATAAGTTAGAATAAAAATGTCAACCAGGAAATAGGTCGGTCATCTCTAGAATGAAAGTATTTCATTCAGGATTCCAAATACTACTCAAAGATGTACATGCTATACATTTTACTTGCATATATATGTACTTTTACTCACATAGATAAATATATAAATATATAAATTTATTGCTAAATATATATAAAATATAACAAGTAATTGACCAAGTGAGTGAAATAGATACTACTTTTTATAAGAGCTATGCCAGTATTTCATTTACACACATATAATTCGCTTATTTAAAGTGTGTAATTCAATGGCTTTTACTTTATTCACAGAATTGTACATTTATCAATATAAATGTTAGAGTATTTTTATCTCTCCTGAAAGAAACTCCATACACATCAGTACTCACTGTTCATCTGTCTCTTTTAATTCTCACTCCCTCAACCTAATTAGCTTTTATTCCCTGTTTGTATTTGCCTATTATAGATTAAATGGAAATGAAATAATGCTATAGGTGGTATTTATAACTGGCTTTTTACATTTAGTATAATGTCTTCAGTGATTATACATTCTATAGCATCTTTCAGCATTTTATTCCCTTATTTTATTTCTAAGTAGAGGCCTAGTTTCTGGATATACCATGTTTTATTTAGCCATTTAGCAATGGATGAACATTCTGTAAGTTCAGGATTCCAAATACCACTCAAAGATATACATGCTATACATTTTACTCGCATATATATTTACTCACATAGATAAATATATAAATTTATTGCTAAACATATATAAAATATAACAAGTGATTCACAAAGTGAGTGAAATAGATATTACTTTTTATAAGAGCATTAAGAATAATGCTGATATAAATAATCCCCCTTTTTTGTGTGTGTTTATTTGGGCTATGGATTTAGGAGTAGTATTTCTACATTATATAATAAACATATTCTACATTTTGAGGAAATTCCAAAATATTTTCCAAACAATTTGAAATCCCAACAGCAAAGAATAAATGTTCTGATTTCTCTTTAGTTTTACCAACACATATTACCTGTTTGGTTTTTTTGTTTTTTGTTTTTGGTCATATCTGTCTGCATAGTTATGAATTGATTTCTTGTTTTGGTTTTGGTTTGCATTTCCCTGTGTGCCAAAGATGCATCTTAACAGCTTTTTTAAATATGCAAATAATATAGTTTTTTGTTGTTGTTTTCTGTAATTTTGGTGTCAAGAAGCTATTTTCTTCTATGAGTATAAAACTTACAGCTTTTATATTTAGATACTGAGTCCACTTTGACTTGTGTATATAGTGTTAGATACATGGTCAATTTCACTCCCTTGCATGTGGCTATCCAGTTGTTACATCACATTTATTATGAAGACTATTCTTTTATTATTGAATGTCTTGGCAACCTTGTCCAAAAACAATAGACCGTAATTGTCAGAGTTTATTTCTGGACTCTCAATTCTCTTCTATTAATTTATATATCTCTACTCACGCTAGTGCCATGTTGTCTTAATTGCAGTATCTTTCCAAAAGTTTTGAGTCTGAGAAGTCTGAGTCATCCAATCTGGTTCTTCTATCTCAAGATTTTTTTAAAAACTACTCTTGGCTCTTGAGTTTCAGCATAAGTTTTAGAAGCAGTTTGTAAATATCTGCAAATAAACCATATATAATGTGACTAAGAATTGGGAGTGACAATGACATTGACTTTAGAATATCAATTTTCAGAGTGACATCATCTCATTAAAGTTTTCCAATTTATGAATATGGGATAAATTTCCATTTTTAGGTATTTTCTAACTTTTTACATTATTTTATAGCTTTTACAATGTAGGTTTTATATTTCTTTTACTATTTTTGTTTTGTGAAACTGTGTTTTTTTCTACTATTTAAAATGAATTGTTTAGCCAGGCATGTTGGCACATACCTGTAAATCCTAGTGGCTAGGGAGGCTGAGTCAGGAGGATCACAAGTTCAAAGCCAGCTTCAGCAAAAGGGAGGCAATAAGCAATTCAGTAAAGTCCTGTATGTAAATAAAATAAAAAAATAGGGCTGGGGATATGGCTCAGTGGTTGAGTGCCCTCAGGTCATTCCACAATACACACACCCCCACACACAAAAATGTTTTTTAAATATATATTTGGGATAGTTTGTTGCAAGTGTAGATATATAACCTGTATTATACAATTTACATGAATTTATTACTTTCTATTGTTTATTTTAGTGAATTCTTTAAAATTTTCTACATACGAAATCCTTTATCTAAAAATGTAGATAGTTTGATTTCTTCTTTTAAAATCTGTAAGTCTTTTATTTCATTTTCTGGCCAAATTGCTCTGACAAGAACTTCCAGTTAAATATTACATAGAAATATAAGAGCACACTTCTTGTCTTACTCTGATCTTAGAAAGCTTTATTCTCTTTTTCTACTTCATATGGTATGGGATGAAAGTTTTCTGTAGATCCCTTTAATCAGATTGATAAAATTCCTTTCTGAATTTTTTCTTTTTGAAATGAAGGAACATTAATTTTGAAATACTGTTTTTGCATCTACTGAAATTATCATTTTCTATCTTTCATTCTACTGATATATTGTATTTTACTAACTGATTTTCAGAAGTTCAACAAACTTGCATTCCTAAGATAAATCTCAGTTGTTCATAATTCATAAGCCTTTTTATATGTTGCTCAATTTAATTTTCTCCTATTTTGGTGAAGATTGTTATGCAAAAAAATTACTGACATAATTTCTTTTCTTTTTATTTCACCACCTGGTTTTAGAATTAGGGCCATAAAGGCCTCATAAGATGAATTGAGATGTATTCCTCTCTTTTTTATTTCTTGAATAATACATGAAAAATATTATATTAATTACTCTTCAAATATTTGGCAGGGCTCACCAGTGAAGAAATTTAGGACCATAGTTTTAACTTATGTTAGATTTTTTTTTTCTTTTTAAATACTAAATCGATATTTTACTTGTTGCAAATTAGTCTAGATTTTCGGTTTCTTGTCGAGTCAGATTTAGTTCTTTGTGAATAAGATTTTTTACATTTCATCAAAATTAACATTTGAGGACTCTGTTGCATAAATTTTAATAAATATCTTCATTATAAATTACCACATGTGTTTTCTAATTTTTTAAAAAATTCATTTGTTATTTAGGGATGTCTTGTTTAATTTCTACATATTAATTTACTGATTTCTTTTTAATACTGATTTCTAGCTTATTTCTATCACAACCAAAGAATACAGTTTGCATGATTTCAATAAAATTAGATTTATTTAGTCTTGGTTTAGGACCTAACATAACATGCTTTACAGAATACTCTATATGCACTTGAGAAAAAATGTTTATTCTGCTGTTCTTGAGCAGATTGTTCAAGAGATGTCTGTCGGATATATATTTTTTACAGTGTTATTCAAACCTATATTTTCTTGTTTATCTTTTTTCTGGAAATTATATGTATAATTTAAAATAGAATATTGAAATCTCCAACTATTATTGTTGAGGTATTTATTACTCTGTTCACTTTTTTAAAGTGGTATTTCATGAAACTTAGGGCCTTATTGTTTGGTGCATATATGTTTAAAATTTTGATATATTCTTGCTGCACTGACTTAAAAAATATTCTACTTTATGTCCAGTAGAATATTTTTGTCTTAAAGATTATTTTGACATGTTAAATCTGACATTCAGATCCTTTCTCAAGAAGTTTCCAATTTTCTCTGGTATATTGATCTTATTGTCTTGTTTGCTTGTAAGTCTCATAATTTTTATTGAAATATAGACATTATAGATAATATAGTTTATAGTAACTATGAATAATTTTTACCATTCTACTCCAGAGGTTATTTTTATTTTTGTGCATACTAATGTATTTAAATGTTTTGTTGTTCTATTTTGGTGAAATCTGTTTTACTCTAACATGAAACCTATTTTGTGTTTTGGAGACATAGTTGTGAGGCATATGTAGTCACTCTGCAATGACAGTGGTTTTATCAGTATTTCTCTTTTCTCTTTTCCTGTTCTCTTTGTTAAGCTGCTGTTAATACATATAGCTTTGAGGCTAGACTTTGGACTGATAATTGAACTATAATTTTCAACAGTACTTTGGAGCATATACTTCTCCACCATCTGATACAGTCAAATTAGGGGCCTGCTGTGGTTCCAATGTTTGTTCTTTCCCAAACTCACATTGAAAGTTAATTGCTATTTTAACAATATTAAGAGATGATGTGGCCATAAGGACTCCTCTTTTATGGATGAGGTTAGTGCTGTTATAAAAGGGCAAGATTGGTCACTTTTTTCATTTTGTCCCATCTATCTTCTGCCAGGTGAGAATATAGTGTGTCCCATCAAGAATTCAGAATGCAAAGCTCCATTTTGGAAGAAGAGAATGATGTCAGCAGACAATAAACCTGTAGATTGAACCTTAGATTTTAAAATCTCCAAATCTGTGAACCATTAAGTTTCTGATTATAAATTAACCTTTCTCAGATACTCTGTGAAGGTAGCACAAAAATGGAGGAGGTCAGATCCCTTTGCGGGGATCCTTTCTGGGTCAATTCTTTAAGGTTTGATCTAACATCAGGAATATGTTTCTTTGCTAAGGATTTTCTGCAATCAATATGCCTTAATTTGATTAATACCCTTAGGACAATTTCCACAGGTATCAAATGATATTTTAAGTAATAATTACCAGTTTTATTTGTTTCTCTGGGCAGTGAGTCCATGCAGTTTTTCAAGCAGCCATTTGAAACTGGAAGATTGATTTTAGGTTTTGTAAGAGAATTTCCCTCAATATCTGTTTGGTTCCATGATAGGTATAAGCAAATTTAGCATCAACAATTGTATTTGCTTTGAAGGTCCCTTATAATCAGCACTGAACCCTCATAGAAATATTGCATGTATAAATGCCTAAAGCTTCAGGATAATCCAGTACCTGACTATTAAATACTCCATGATGCTTTTTTCAGAACTCCTATTATCAAGCTCTATTGACCTTCTTGCTACTTCTTCACCTACAATTTTTTTTCCCTCAACCAAAACTAGAGACATGTTTGAAAATTGTGAGGATTAAGACAGCACAGCATTAAGAAAGAAAAAGGTAGTGACACAAACATTACTTATTGTGATTTTTTTATTCCTCAGGAAATTGGTTTGCTATTCAAAAGTATAATTACATAATGAAATTAAGACAGCAACAGATGTTTCTGGTGGGCTTATTGGAGAGTCAAAATTTGGTATCTTTCATGGATAAAATAGTGCACATCAGTAGGATTTAAGTTGGTTGAAAAATATAAGAGAAACAAATTATTTGAAAATTTGACTTTATGAATTAATCTTATTTAATATTCAGATGACTTTAAGACTTTTAAAAAATTATTCATTTAAAAATTTTATTCAATTAGATAACTTAAAGTTATTCTATCTCTTAGTAATAAAAATAGCAAAAAATAGAGGCTAACTATATGACTGTAAAATTATAACTAAAACATAAAGCTCATAATAAAATTTAAGTTACATTTTAAAGACCTTCGTAATAACCACATAGGAAATCTAATTGAAATTAATACTTCACTCTCAATTTATCTATGCCCACACATTTCTACCTGATGATCATGGTTGCAAGAATATATTTAACATACTTTTCTAAGTAACAGTTGATAAATGTTGTTAAATATCTCACAGACATTTAAATTAATATCTCTTAATTTCACAAAATATTTAATTTCTGGGTATAGTTTTCCTTATGAATGTTAGGCTGTAATAATTATATTTTAATTCCTGTGCTTCAAAAAAGCATAATGATAGTAAATGAGTTGAATTTCTAGTGTGGATTAATAATATAGAACTAGAGAATTTATTAGTTTTTTAAATAGAAAATTCAAGAAGGCACAGTTAGTGACTAATTAGAAGAACAAATCACAGTGAATAAAAATGTAGGATGAGAGACATTTTCAAGTATGGTTTCAATAATATTAAGTTTATAGAATAATTCAAATTAATTATTGACAGATTTTTCATCAATTTGTTATTGGCTATGATCCATAATTTCATCATTATATTTCCCATTGTGTATGTTATTATATAAATCTTGTTTATGATATAAGTGTTTAAGAAAAAACTTTATGAAAAATTTGATATTTAGCACTCTGATTTATGACAAATTCTAAACTAAATGGGGTCTACACTAAGGACATTTCCCTAAATTAATTTTTATAAAAATGAGACAATCAAGTTACTAGTAGAACCCAGAAAACACACAATAATTTTTCCAAGGTATTATTCAAAATGAAACCCAATATCTTAAACCATGGTTTTATTTCTCCACTATTAAAGAAAAAACATTCTTAAATAAATATATAAGAGTTACTGTTCATTCTCTTTCTAAAATAGTAATATATTTCAATCCATGTATAGAGATGATTTGTTGTTGTTACTCTGTTCTCGTTGACTGAAAAGAGATTAGTTTCTATAGTCATCAACACTGTCCCTGGTTTCATAAGCTTCTATCAAAACAAACACATCATAAGTTCTGAGGTTTGATAGTGATTGCTATAGCTGCATATATTTGGAAATGGTCTTTTAAGGTTATTATATTTCCTGTTTGCCACACTTCATACCATAGTGTAGTACCTAAAAGTTAAATGCATTTTCTTGAAATGAGCTACATGATAAAACAGTGCATAAGAAGAAGGCAATAGGGTTCAGAGCAACTATGCTGCGAAAATGAGTAAACCAGATGTCAGCAAGCCTTGCACTCAGCTGTGGATGTGTTAATTTTCCCCTAGATCTGCTCAGGAAGCTGGCAGGCAGAATCCCTTGCCTCACAGATCAGGGAAATAGCTCAGAGAAGGCTCAGAGGCAGAAAATGAATTAATAGGGGAAATTCATTGAAGTCTACTTTATTTTAAAGAGAAAGTGAGATTGTGTTTTAGTAGATTTGTTGTTTGTTTACAAATAAGTTGTGCAACTAATAACTTCAAGATGTAGAGTAGAATAGAAATAATAGAATATAGTAGAATTTATTGATCTCTATGGCTGTGAGCCAACCAACCCTATTTTCTAATTTGATTGATGACAGGTTAAGTGATTTAGTAAATATTATTCTTTGAGTCTATGGCAAAACTATAATTTTACCTTGTATGTTCTTGTTGAGGGGGGGTAAATTTAAAATAAATAAAATTTAAATTTAAATTTAGGTGCCCTTAAATGGAAGTGTGTTAAAAGCATTCTCCTTCCTCTGTTAAGCTATCTAGAATATAGACAGGGTAGCTAAAAAGATGGAACCAAAGGTAAAATATTGGTCCTGAAGCTTAAGGCTTTGAAATATAAACTTCATACCCTGACAGCAGGAGCACCATACCAGCCCTGAAACACCTGCAGGAGACTTTTACATGATAGTAGAACAAAACTCTGTTTTGTTTAAGCCATTGTTGATGTGGATTGTGTTATTGTTAGCTAAACTTCATTTTAACTGATTTAAATCTCTACCTTTCACCAGACAGTAAAGGGCAAAAATTTCCCTGCTCGCAGGAAAATTACGTTATGGTGTAGACTAACCAAAAAAAAAAAAAAAAAAAAAAAAGCGGGGGGCGGGGCAGGGAGGTTAAAAGATGAGAATCCAGGATGGAGGACTTTTTATTTTATATAAGACACAGGGGAAAACAAAGTTCTCTGACAAGTTGACATTTGGCCAAAACTTAAAGGACGCATAGAAACGAATCATACAGAAACCTGGGGAACAAAATCTTACCAACCAGAGGCCAAAGCCTATTTTCTTTGTGGAGAGTTGGAGGATCAGAAAACAGGTCAGTGTGCCAGTAGCAGAATGAATGCGGTAGAGAGTGGTAGGAGATGTAAGACCTTACAGCCCACTAAAAAAAAAGCTTTTACTTTGATTAAGATGCAAAACCAGTGGAAGGAATCTTATGTAGAGAAGTAACAAAATCAGATATGTTTACAAGTGTCATTGTGAAAATCATTTGTACCTTTTATAAAGGATGTTACAGTCATACCAAACACTGAAAGGATATCCAAAGAAAGAATTAAAAAAAAAAAAAGGATCTTGAAATGTGATATTTTCTCAAGACCAGAAAATGTAATGATTTTTTCTAAATATAATCCATAGTTTATACAGATAAATTATTTTAATATAAACTGAAAGATTTAATATTTAGCAAGATGTATGTTATTTACATATAATCTTCACAAAGTCATACAATATCTTTAGTACTCATTTTGCATATGAGGAAAAAAGAATCTAAGTTTATCAAAATCACATATAGAATAATTAGTAGAGCCAGTTTTCAAACTTGGAAAATCTAAGTTCAGTCCTCCCTGCCTTTTTGGATATTCTCAACAATTATGTAAAACTGAGTTCCAATTAGATTATCCCACAGCCTGTTTAAAGACAGAACATTCCTATGGAATAACTTTCCAATTAATAAGGAAAGAAACCATATTATGCAATTGGTTGAGGATATGAGACAATCTACATTTTATTCACAATTTTTCTGTCATGTATTTTGTGCCACAAGAAGAGATATTGCTCTATTTTGTAATCTGGTTTTATTTAAATCCAGGGTAGGTAAATGAAGTAGTCCAAAAAAAAGGTAAAAATTTCTACATTCATAGTAGTTAATAAAAGCCCTTTTGGGCTTTGTTTATTTCTTACTGGTGGAGAATTAATTTGCTATGCTCCCAGGGGTGCCAAGCTCCAATTAACACCCGATGTGTGGTTAGCACATTTGTAATGGATTGGCTGTAGAGTATGATAGAACCAAGAGGCTCAGGCCCCTACACAGAGCAGTGACAGGAGCCTGAGTTTATGCCAGGGTTAGTTATAGAGGACCCAGATAGCCTTAGTCACTTAATGTGGACTGAAACAGCACCCCCTGACCACTCATCCATTTGGAAGATATTCAAAAAAGTACTTTGATCTTGAGCTATACCTAAGAAGCTGCATTAGATGTATGTGGTAGATGAATTTTTTCCCCCTGAAAATGTAAAGGAACTCAAATTCTTAATGCATATAGTTAATAATATTAATATTTCCACAAAATGATATCTTCTAGTTTCATCCAACTACTAGTAAATTTTAAAAAAAATCAATCCAATTATAAATTGCTACTGGTGAGAAAGTCATAGTTTTTAAACTACACTCTGATTTTTTCATCCTATTTTGTTACCAATATGTAGACATGTGATGACCAAAGATTTTAATTGAGCTATAATTTCAGTTACTTTAACAATAATTTTGACTTTGGTTATTGAAAGTATTTCATATTTCATTAATTTAATGTTATTAATTAAATTAATGTTTCTTTCTCTATGAATTGGAACATTATTCCATAGGAATTTTCTGTCTTTTAAAAGGCTGTGGGATAATCTAATTGGAACTCAGTATTATATAATTGTTAAGAGAATATCCAAAAAGGCAGGGAGGACTGAACTTACATTTTCCAAGTAATAACATTAAAGGTTTTTATTCCAAACGCTATGTAATATCAGTAATTTTTAAGCACTCCTATCTTATATAGTTAACATTGCAATGTTTATAACTTAGAGCAAGTTTTTTAAAAATGGAGAGAAAACTGTAAGGTATAGTAAATGAGGTATTCATAAAATACAGTAAAATGGTGAGGAAGAAGTAGAAGATTCAGTGAACTAAGTAAAATATTAATAAAATAAAGTTGAGTTCTTCCAAGTACAGTAATTAACTGACATTTCAGGGCACAATTCTCCTTTAGTGTTAATTATATTCCAGTTGAATTTTCTGCAGAACTGTGGGGATGGAGTTGCAAAATAGTACCCTATACAATGTGAGAATATATCTCTAGAGGTCTTATTTCATTTAATCTGATTAAATGCATGCAGGCCTATTTTAGAGAAAAATAGGGAATTTCGGTGAATATGCCTAAGGCACTCGTCGCAACTAAGAATGAGCCATTATCTAAAAATTGGAATATTATTTCATTTGTTATCTCATTCCATCAGGCCTTGTGGGATTGTTCTACTCACCAACAGTTTTCCATTCTCTGTACTCTATGCTGCTTTTCTTAATCAGTGTTGATTGTGGTCCTATGTTTAAAGGATGAGTTTAGGATTTTATTTTGCCTTTGAACCATTTTTTTTTTAAAATAAAAGCCTAAGAGGAAACCATAAGAATAGAAATCTTTTTTTTTCCCTGTGTGCTCCTAAGACATTCATTGCTCCAGGTACCATAGTTCACTGTTTGTGATGAATATGGGCAAATGACAGGACACTAAGAAAAAGACTAAGAAAACTCACAGAGAGATTGAAAGAAGCCAAGCTTCTTCCTCCATCCAGTCCACCAAATGACACTGCATCACCTATGATATCAATGAAGCACATGGTCTCCTTTGTTTGATTTACTTATTTTTGTCTTTTAAAGAGTTACGAATATTCCACCCATGCAACTTTTTTTTCTTTTTAAAAGCACTCATTACAAAAAGAAAGAGAATACTAACTGCAAGGTCCCAAATAAAACCTTTTATTAAATAATGAAAGAAGGATGATATCAATATGTTTTTTCTTTATCTTGTCAAGAAATTTCTCCATAACTGTCTTTTGGTGCCCAGAGTTCTAATGGGTTTGTGATTACTAATGGCTCTTTAATCTCATCGTCTGCAATGTTAGAGTTTTAAATCTATTTACTTCAATTTCCTGACATGCATCAGAGACAAAGAGGGTATTTACTAGCTTTGTGGGCTTTGTGTTACATTTTTTATTACATTAGAAGGTGCCCAGACTTTCACATCAGCAATTCAACTGGATAGTTTGGAAAGAAGGGAAAACAAAAAGAGAAAGTCATCAAATATACAGTTTCAGAATCGCCACCATAAATGATATAACATTTATGCTAGATTCACAGTGTATAAGTGCTTTGTATTCCAAGCAGATTTTGCCCATGTTGGCAGCTTGTGTGTTTGGAAGGGGCCAGACAAAAGAAACACAATTCTTCTCTATACTATTTGCATTAGAGTCTGTTTACCATAGCATTTGCTATTCATAATCTTTCATAGTTTGTGATGCTGCTTTGTTTTGACCTAGCTTGAATCCTGTGAATATATCAAATATTTTTTTTTTTCTGGTATGGTGATGATGGAGAGTATCACCTGGATTATCTTGAGTAATTCACTGAGTTTCTCTTGTTCTGGATGTTTAGCATCTTTTTCTTCCCTCAAATCTTTTTAAAAAGTATAGTAGGCATCTTATATTATCTTTATGAAATGCTACACTTTACAGAGAACCCAAACATGATCTACACGAAGGTAAGAAGAAGCAAAGGAACAGAAAGAAATTAAATAAATATTAAGTGCCAAATAATAGTACATATGTTAAAAAGTCTATTCACTTAATTTGATTCACCAGTACTCTCTCTTTCTCAAAAATAGTACCATAAAATAAATCCTTGAACATGTATCATTTATTTGCAAAACATATAAGAAAGAAATTTATTATTTATAGAAATAAACAAAAATAGCTTAAATTCAAATCAGAATGTTTAAATAGTTTTAAAAAATATTAAAATACTGACTACTTTGTACTAAGCAGTGAGCAACATTGTCCTTCTGTCTTTTGCATTCACTGCCTTTGTTTATCCTCTGGTTCTGATATATTATTTGCTGTTATTTTTTTTAATATTACTGTGAAATATAGTATCAATCAGTGACTTTTACTTACTTTATAAGTCCAGTGGTAACCTACAGTGCTTGTTTGTGGTCTCATTTATTTTGATTGAACTGAGTCACTAAGTTTTGAACTCAAAGCTATTTCAGATTATAAATGATCAAATATAAAATCATGATATATATTTTGTAATTAAGTAAGCCAGTAAATGTATTTATAAAATCTCTGTACCATTGAATATTGAAAACGTGACATATCTCATTATTCTTTCATTAACCAGTAATTTCATCAGAATATGTAACTGTCCTCTCACACTTTTGGTAGCTGAGACTCTTGCCCTATTGTATTTAGAAGATAGATCACTTTAACATTAATTAAGTTAAATGTTTTGGAGAACAATATTGAAATAAGTAATTCAGATATATTTAGCACACATGCCTCCTGATAGCATTTAATTTTAGCCCAAGTATGGAAAACAATGACTAAGATATAATAACCATAGTATATTAGTAAAGATAAGGTTGCCCTGAAGTCTCAACAGCTCAGAACAGAATTTTATTTCTTACTTTCTTAAAGTCTAATACAGTTTAGAGAACTCTCCACTGTTCCTCTGTGCGGTGATTCAGCTCATTGTTAACCAGTCAGTTCTCTTGCAAATAAAATCATCAAATACAATAAAATAATACAAAACTATGAAAAAAATAATCATCTCAAATGCATGTAGTTTTCAGAAGGGAGTCAAAATCTATTGACAGCAACCTGTACCAGTGAATGCCATTCTCTTCACCTTTACTCTTAAGGCCACAGTACTTTCAATGGTAAGCCTGCTTTCTCTGGAGCATCAGAGGAAATGACTCTGAGACAAGCAGATATGGCAGAAGGTAAGCAGGGAACTCCAGAAAACATACTCACAGAAGAGAGACTAATATTTTTTTACTCAGTTCAGATTTTGACTAACCTCTGAACCAGGTCAGTGCAAGCTAAACTAAAAGGAATTCACACAGCAAGCTTGAAGATCTCCTCTGAGACACTGTCTGTGGCGGGCTTTGTGAAGACTGCAGTTTTATTCTAACAAATGTCATTAACTACTAAAATAAAAACATCAAAATGTGTCAGAAGAATGTAATTCAGTTGTGACTCTAAACAATTTTAATACTGTATCAAAATAAAGTACAAAATCAACCAGATTTCATAAGGATAAAGAAAATGCAACCCTTTCCCCAAAGACAAGACAATTAACCAATGGTAACCCATGCAAGATTATAAGGTTTGAGGAAGGTAAAAGTTGAGAAATTTGTCTGTGTCAAAGATCCTAAAATGGAATTAAAATCCGTACTGAAAACCATAGAAAATAAAATGAACCCATTGGCACTTATACAATAATATAACAAAGTGTTAACTCATTTCTCAATAAATAAAAAAAGTTAAGGAAATAAGCTATCTATATAATTTTATATAATATTTCCTTATATGTTTTATGAGAAAACATATACAGGGAGAGTCAGTTTATAAAACAGATAATGCTCGTTTTCTTTCAAGGAGCCTCTTAAAAAATTATACTGGACCATAATGTAAGCTTACATTAATTTCACATGGGTAGCACATGTTCTCAGGAAGCAACATAAAGTTACTATAAATATACATTTACATGCATATTTATCTTTCAAGTTAATGACAAATGATATAAAAATTTTATTTTGTGTAGGCCCCACCCCTCTGAGATATAGAAATTGGTTTAAATTACATAGTTCAAGTCTAAGTAAGATGGTCTAAAATGGGAGAGATATAAGAATATTTTAGTAGCATTCATTCTATTCATCTAGATATTCACTTTTCACAAATTCTTTGCGAGTTATTTTTTCATTGTCATTAATGTAAATCTTCATGCCTCTCATATACTCCACTCCTTCCTAGGCCCTGGAGGTCCTGCAAATATCTCCTCTGGACTTCACAGAGCAGAGGTTTATTAGAATAGAGATAATTAATAATTTATGGTGAAACATTACTGAGAAATGACAAATACTAAATTTGCTGGTTGTGTATTAATGATAAGCCATTTATATATCCATTGCTATAACTTTGGGAACTTTCTCATAAATCTCATTTACATTAGAGAGAAAGGAAATTTAGTAGAAGGTGACTTGGTGATTTTTCTTCCATAATTTTTGACTATTTTTTTCATTATGACTGATTTTCCAGTGCTGATGCAAAGTTCTCTTCCTTAGCAATCTCACATTAGTCTTCCAGACCTATTTTCAGCTAAAATACTAAGCTATAGAATAACAACCTCAGCTTTAATTAGAGATTTATTCACTTTGTAGTTTTTAGAACTTGAACAACTGCAATTATCTTGAGCTTTACATCCTCATCTGTTAAATAGTAATCTTAGTCCACAGTTTGGAGTCCATAATAGAACCAAATTGAATATCAGTTATCAAGACTATGGATTACTGTAAATACTTGCTTCAATTTTTTTCTTCAAGACCCACTCCAATTGAAAAATTGAAAATCAACAATCTTAAAATATATAACAGCAATGGAAATGTTCTATATTCTTCCATTTGTATGCTTGCTCTTTTCCAATCTGTTAAAAATAACTCTCATGTTTCAAAATGTTTGTATTTTAATACCTATATGAATGCAAGTTACTTGGTTTTATTGAGTTTTTATAATAATATATAATTTTATGTCTGATATTTTCCTGCAGTAGTACGGTGGCGAAAATTCCCAAAACAATGGCAATAGCAATTATCAAGTGTCAAAATGGCACTAATCAGAGAACTTTATATCAACTCTGATACCTCAGGGTGAATTAGAGCCAAGTTGAAGATGTCTCTGAAGAATATTTGACATTGTTTTAAATGAAATTTATTAGTTTCTTCTCAAAAGTCAATTAAGAGTTAGAAAAGTTTCTGATGAAGATGATTGCCTGTTAATTTATATGTTCAGATGTTTTTAGTGATTCTTCTTTAACATAAAATGTTTTCATCTCTCTCTATTAAAACGTCCAAGAATAAAAATCTGAATTAGCATAGATAGTCAGCAGGTTAGGGAATTATAATAAAAGTGTATTAATGTAGCTGTCATCCTTTGGAAATTTCTTCAAGGCAGTATACTTTTCAGTGCTGTTTTTATTTAACCAAGCCTATAGTTAGATACATAGTATAATTCCCCATATGAATTGTACAATTTCTTGGTGATTCCTACACAATACTTTTTGTTTGGGGGTTACCGGGGATTGAACTCACAAGCACTTGACCACTAAGCCACATCCCCATCCCTATTTTGTATCTCATTTAAAGACAGGGTCTCACTGAGTTTCTTAGCTCCTCCCTTTTGTTGAGGCTGGTTTTGAACTTGCAATCCTCCTGCCGCTGGAATTACAGGCCTATGCCACCATACAACCCAGCCATACAATACTTTTGATAGAAATATTTTGTTAAATTTGCATAAATTTTTTGAAGTCTATTTGGTATAAAACTAGATAGAAATGCCAAGGCTTACCTGATAGGGATTTGCAGATCTCTGGCTGAGTTATCGCTCTTAAGCATTTTTGTGAGTTGTTTAATAACTTCTCCATTGAATGTTAAGTGTAAATATGTTGAAATTCTCTTGGAAATGATTTACCACATTCTAGTTTTCTTTCGCACAACTTGAAGACTATAATTCAAAGGCATTTCTCTAGTTTTTAAAATAAAATAGGAATTTAAAATAAAATTTGAAGGTTAATACAAACCATTCTTTAGAGAAGACCAGACAAATAGTGGTGAAATTACTAACCAGGCAGTGCAGTAAAGCATATTCTTGAAGTTTCTTTGGATATTTCTTTTCCCTTACCGTGGATTATACACTCTTTCATTTCACACAGATACAGTGGAATACAAAAATAGAGGCTTATCTTTCAGGAAGTTTTCACTCAAATGATAATTAATTTGGAATTGGAATTTAACTTGCATTTTAATACACAAATAAATGTAATTTTAGAAAAGTCCATTTTTAGTTTAATGTTGTATCTAAAGAAATGGAAGTTAAAACATTTATAATAATAAAGCTATCATATAAAGAAGCAATTTCTCAGACTTCAGTTTTCAAAAATCCGTATAATCCTTTCATCTCCTAAAAGAGAACATGAATATTGTTTGCTTTGCCTTTGTACACTACATTGAAAAATGTGGGGAAGTTAGAGTAGGATTATTTTTAAGCTTATTGAGGCTAAATAACAAGTCACCCATTTAGTATTTGGAAGCCAAGAAAAGATGATTGAGGTCAGATACGATTAAACACAAACACTGAACAGTTTCCAGCTGGTGAGGTATATTATAAAAGGTTAGTTTTATCAATATAATTTTTCTACTTCATTAGCTTTATGTAGCCAGGAGGCTGCAAAGAGTGACCACAGACCTCTTCATCATTACTCCACTCTTAGCAAGCTGTGAGGAAAATGGCAAGAAAACGTCATTTCACCCTAAAGGGCAACCATGAATAGATGCACTTATTTTCCTGTATTTACCTACAGAACTCCCTGATGATATTTGATGTACATTCATGAAACATATGCACTTTAATTAATAGAAATATTCATTAGCTTTCATATTGCATCTGTAGGAATTATGGAATTGTCTCTTGATATCTAGTAGAAAAAAAATTAGAGTTTGTATCTAATCAGAAGCAATTAGATTAGGTGATTATTTAATATATATGAATATCCAACTTATTATCATCTGGATCCAACATAGAGCCATATATTCAAAGAAATTTTGATTCTTTAGATACAAAAAATACTAAAGCAAACCTTACTTCATTTTTCTCAGACTAAATATATAGGGCAAAATATCCCATGCAAGAAGAATTACCCAGCCCTTTCTTACAACATAGGATTTAAGATGGTCTAAGTTTGCCATGATTACTTACTTAAAAAATGGCAGATGCTTATTCCTTAGTTTCATTTTTCACACCGAAAATTATTTCTCAGACTCTAATATACTTGCTTTTCTTTTGTTAATTCCTCCTAAGGTTACATTGTAAAATATATTAAAAAGAAAATCATCGTCATTTTGAATCTTTTCTTCCTAACCATTCATTTCATTTCAGAGAATATAAAGTCAGGGAAATGTCTAAAAATTAGAGAAATAATGATGAGGTTGTTTAGGTTCCAATCCCTAAATAGAATCTTAAGTGAGCTTCTCTATATATCATAATATTTATGCACCTGGTGTAAAAATCTTTCTCAGAAGCAGTGTCAGAATTAGAAATCCCAATTGGTCAATGGCTGTCCTTAGAACTAAAGTTGATCATATGTTCTGTTTGCCTAGAAGCCCATCAGCCATTACACTTGTTTAAAAAAGTAATCATATAATTTCACTTTTGCAACTCTTCAGGGAGGCCACAATTCTCTGCTCAATCCTTTTCCTAGAATGGCATGAGACCAGAAAGTTCCCCAGGCTGAAAGCTTCTTTCCATTTGACATGGTAGTGACAACACTTTGGGGGCAGCAAGATATCTTAAAAAGTTTCAGTGTCTTTTCAAACAACCATTCCTGGCTTCCCCTGCCCGCTGGCTACTTGGAATCAGAAACAGTAAAATCAACTTGCAATTTCAAGAATGTGACTGTTTTCAAGTCAAGTTTGTTTTTAAAATAACTCAAATGTTGAGCTTGTCACTGGAAAAATTTAAATAGTTATATTATAAATAACTTAAGAGAAGCCTGAGAATTTCTTGAGAACTGAGAGAATGAGGCAAGCAGGTGTGGAAGGAACCAAACTACAATGAGTGCTTCAAGGTTGAGTCACTTAATAGAAAGAATTCTGAGAGTCAGCAAATCTCAAAAGCTCACAGATCAGCTCCAGTGCATTAGTACTCCTCAGAAACAGTTGGTCAGCCTTCATGTTTCTCTCTCCACTTAAACAAGATATACTGAGTGGATTGCAAAATGACCTAACTTAATAAGTTGGTAAGCCAACATCAAGATATTCATAATTGCCAGCAGGGACAGAGGAAAAATTTAATACAGGGAAATAGAAGACAGGTTAGGAGACCAGGTAAGAGTAAAAGGTAGAGGTCAGCAAAAGGGAAAGGGCACTGCTGAATTATTTCAAAACTGTGCATCCAAATAAACTGGATTTATAAAAACAAAAGGTTATTCTTGAAATGTTAGCTTTCAACCATCTATTCAATTGTACTTTTAAGAAGCATTTATATATCATTTGCCGTGTGTGGATGCTACACTGGATACTGAAGGAACAATACAACAAATAAATGCCACGCCCTTACCTCCAAAGTCTTGTGGAGTTTGTGGAAGGATCAGGTATCTAAATCCTTGTGTGTATGTATCTGTCTATCTGTCATCTATGAAATTATAATTTTCCCTGACCAAAGAAGAATTAGAGTGGAGGAAGTTAGTAAAGAGGTAGATTTAAGGAATGATTGGGAGATGAATCTCAATGAAGAGGATAAGTGAGGAAGAGGAGAATGTAGAGACAAAAATCATGGTAGCAAAAATAGAGAAAAATACAATACACATATGGACAGAGCGCATGATCTAATTTAGCAGGAAGGCAATATCCTAGGATTGGAAGCTGGCAGAAGAGAAAGCTCAATTTTTCAAGGAATATCCATACTTCTTTCCATATTGGCTGCACCGATTTGTAGACCCAGCTCAATTCAAAATGGATCAAGGACTTAGGAATAAAACCAGAGACCCTGCATCTAATAGAAGAAAAAGTAGGCCCTAATCTCCATCATGTGGGGTTAGACCCCAACTTCCTTAATAAGACTCCTTTGGCACAAGAATTAAAATTAAGAATCAGTAAATGGGATGGACTCAAACTAAAAAGTTTCTTCTCAGCAAAAGAAACAATCTGGGAAGTGAACAGAGAGTCTACATCTTGGGAACACATCTTTATCCCTCACATCAGATAGAGAACACTAATCTCTAGGGTATATAAAGAACTCAAAAACCTTAGCACCAAAAAACCCAAATAACCCAATCAATAAATGGGTCAAGGACTTGAACAGAAACTTCCCAGAAGATGATATAAACTCAATCAAGAAATATATGAAAAAATTGTATCACCATCACTAGCAATTAGAGAAATGCAAATCAAAACTACTCTAAGATTTCATCTCACTCCAGTCAGAATGGCAGCTATTATGAATACAAACAACAATAAGTATTGGCAAGGATGCTAGGAAAAGGAGCACTCATTTGGTACAATTTCTAAGGACTATATATGATACTTCTCTTATTTTTAAAATAATATATAGATTATGATAAAAGAATTACTTTTTTGTATTATTACAATAATGAAGAAACATCATTTTAAATACTTATATAAATGTATTGCTTTTAAACATCTTAACAGCTTCCCTCTTACCCATTTACAATGGATTTTTGTGTTATGGTTACAGTTAGAGAAGATGAAATAAACACTTCTAACACTTCCTAGAAAAAGTTAGTGAAAACCACAGATTTTAATGTTTATTTATATATCAAGATTCCTCCCTCTCTTTTCCCTTTGTTTTTGGAGAACTTTTTTCACATTTAAAAACAAATAAATCTCAATGTGATATAAATTCTTGCTTTCCTTCCTGTGTCAAAGGCCTGTTTCCTCTGACCTTGCTGGATGTGAAGAAAGTTGGATCTTACTAAATTTGTGAACTGCTCTTTGTGGATGGGCTACTTGGATCTTGTGTTTGGAGATATAGCTTAACCTATTACATGATACAACACTAGAAAATGTTTTCGTAAAGCTAAAATTTACTTTAAAATTTACCATTACTACATAAATCAGCTATCCTTAAACAAAATAAGATTGCAGGTAAACATCAATTCTTTTTTAACCATTTACACTTCAAATGTTGATCCTCCTCCACATTCTTTGAATTTAAATAATAATATGGACTTGCTATGCATGTTTCTGTATCTTTACAAGATTTTATGTGTACTCATTGGGAATAAATAGAAGTGGGTTTATTACCTTAGTCAGTGACCATAATATTCTAACATACAGTGCAATGTTCAAATATTTTGTGCTCTTCAGAGTATTTCCAGGAAAGTATACCTCAAAACAATGCATCATTGATTGATCCACTGTATCCCTTGGGACTCCCATCAACCTATGCCCAAATAGCCTCTTTTTCAATGATATGTCAAATGGGTCTTCCAGGCAGCCACTAACGTAAGCACAGATTTTCACTGTAAGTCAAGTTGAGTCAGTATTCAGGTGTTATGGTTTGGATGACGGTGTCCCCCAAACCTCATGTGTGAGACAGTGCAACAAGGTTCAGAGGAGAAAGATTAGGTTGTGATAGTCTTAACCCAATAAGTGAATTAATCCCCTGATTGGGATTAACTGAGTGGTAACTAAAGTGGTAGGGTGTGACTGGAGAAGGTCGGAATTGGGGCTTGGATTGGGGGTATATATTTGTATCTGGCAAGTGGAGACCTCTCTCACTGCTTTCTGATCTTCATGTGAGTTTTTCCCCTCTGCCACATTCTTTTACCATGTTGTTCTGCCTCAACTGGAGACCTAAGGAATAAAGTCAGCTGTCTATGGATGGAGACCTTTGAAACCATGAGCCCTCTAATAAACTTTTCCTCCCCCTAAAATTGTTCTAGTTGGGTACTTTAGTCACAGTTGTGAAAAAATTGACTAAAACATCAGGCATCTGAATGGGGCTTTGGGACATTATGTGGAAATACGAAGTGAAACCCTTGTTCTTTAAACAAACCCTTGTTCACTATGTATAATAGCTAATTAAATAATATAAATTTATTTTCAAATATAACATAGTAGGATTGCTTTATCAGTCTGAACCCATCAATATTCATATGGTGCTTATGCAGATAACTATATTTACATTAAAATACAAAATATATTTGCTGAAATTTGAGGAGTTAGTAAGAATTAAATATCATTGAAAATGTTTCCTTTCATTTTGCAAAAGTATAATTTACTAAATTAAGGATTAGGGATAAATTAACAGGAAAAATGGCTTACTCATGGGTTCCTCAGAAAGAGAACATTAAAAATACACTAGCAATTTTAAAATATTTACAGCAATATAATTCCCTTCTTCATTTTAGTCAGTCCTACAAGAATAATTTTGTTCCTTTGCATCTTAGGTCAGCATTTTGCTACCAATGAAGTATATCTGATTTTGATCTAAAAAGAATTCTGGAAATCCTGACTTGTCCTCTGGTACTATCTGAAAGTTGTCTATGAAATGCAATGCCAGCTCAAATTCAATTACAAGACTGTGTTCTATGAAGCATCAGTTTTTAAGAGTACCCCCCACAACACTTTCCAGGAAGACCTTGGATTGGTCTTTGTTGAAGATCAGTTTCTGCTTCATAACTTGTTCAGAAGTTGTAGGCAAACATTGGAGAAAAGAAGAATTTCATTTTTAAATTTTTACTTTTATTTACAGTACTGAGGATGGAAGCCAGCATCCCATGCCTGCTAGCCAGCACTCCACCATGGAGCTACATCCACAGTCCAGCTGGGAACTAAATTATTATGATAAAATTGAATGGTTGTGGTTAATTTATTACAGTAACTAATAATAGAATATGTATCACTAAAATTCTTCATTGGAGTACAGTAAAAATACTTTGTAAAAACTTGATCATTTTTTTCCTTGTGGATAAAATATGTGTTATAAAATGAGAACATGCACAAATCTTTAGTTTTGTTCCTTAAAGAGGACAACTCTAAAAATTATCTATATTAATAATATTTTGTCTGAACAGAAATAGATGTCATTTACTATTTATAGGTAAACTATAAATTTGTATGCAAGAAATACTGAGTGCCCAATGCGTATAAGCAAACATTTCCCTACTGTTCTTCTGAGTATTCCACAGACTATGGTAGATTCCTTTGTGAGGAATCACACACATCCTTAGCCTTAACTTTTGACATCCATTATTTATGTATTTATTCCTCACTACATTCAGAAAATACCTATTAAAACTCAACTGAGTTAATTTCATTACCTGTGTTAATTTGGATTCATATTTCTTCCTCATATTTTAGAATGATAAGTGATAGATTAAATTATGCTTATAGTAATGTATTATTCCCTTTATTCTTTATAGTAGATATCTTTTCAGGTTGTGGACCTGATACTTTAATCCCATACAACTCATTCCTTTCATGCCATTCATGTAACCGCCATAATAAATGACATGTTTTTGTATGTATCCATCCCTGATTCTATTTAATTAGCCTTTTTATTGGCACTTGGTCTTAGATGACCCAATGATTCTTTTCCCCAGAATTTTTGAGCTTGTCTCAGGGTCAAGAATGGGCTTCTAGTGGGAGATTAAGTAGTATGTAACATTTGCCATGACTACCTTTCCTTCTATGTGAATGAAGCTTATAAGAAATGAGGTAAAATAAAGCCAAGGAACACAGAGAAGGAAACACAAAGGTCTAGGGTAAAAGTCCCTGCTATCAAGGCCTGCTGAGGCCATGCAGATATAATCCACAGTCACATAGGTATTGAGTAGAAGAGCCCAATCTACTCTCATTCCACCAATGAGAAATTCGGAGGGGAGAGAGAAATTTTTGTCTTTTATCTTTACTTTTCTGTCGTCATTTAATGAAACACCATATCTGTGCAATAAGTATCTTTTAAATGAATGGTTGAATACCTATGTCACATTCTAGTTTTATGATTAAACAAACAAAAGGTTTTCCATTTGGGCAAAGTGTTGGGAGTAGCATTGCAAGTTGACATAGACACATTAGACATATCAGAGTTTTCTTGGCATAAAAATGCAAAATCATCCTGCTTAATATTCTGTATTCATAATTAGTGAGTATATTGTGGTACTAATGAAAGCAAAATATGACTAAATAATTATTCTTTAAGTTAAATGTTTCTTGTGTACTTTCTCAAACCCATTTTGAGATAGTGACATTTTCTGAAGATAATGACATTTAAATGCTGTTTTTTCTTTTCTTTTTAATGGGTACTGAGAAATGAACTCAAGGGCACTCGACCACTGAGGCACTATTTTTATTTTATTTAGAGACAAGATCTCACTGGGTTGCTTAGTGCCTTGCTTTTGCTGAGGCTGACTTTGAACTCACGATATTCCTGTCTCAGTTTCCTGAGCTGCTGGGATTATAGGTATGCACCACTACAAGCTCATAAATGCTGGTTTTGACATTCATTAGGTGATGGAAAAATATGCTGTTATCACTATCTGTACATATGCACATGCACACATGTACATTGTAAGGACTTGGCTTTTTTGAGTACTTGTTATTATTACCACTTAATTTAGTATTTTAATTTCATGAGAATTAATAATTGTCAGCCTTTTTAGACAGCATCACATAATAAGATCAATATATTAAAATAAGGATAATTTGTGTATTGTTATGTACAAAGACACTTGCTATATTTTATCACAATTGATATAAAACCTATGCCATGTCCTGCTCATAACATCTTTTATAAGTAAATTGAAAAATATGGCAGAGACAAAAAAAATTAAGATAGCTAACCAACATATTTTAAAGAGTGAAAAAAAGAGGCAAATTCCTTGTTTTGTTGTACTTATTAAAAGAAAAATTATGGAAATTGCCCCATTAATTACAGCAAAGTGAAGCTGACGAAGCAGGGACAAGTAAGAATTAGACTTTCTTGCTGGAGGTAAAAGCTCTGAATAACCTGAAAAAAATGTGGAATCTGAGCAAATTTCAGCTTGGCCACCACATGACAGTATCTAAGACTAAAGACTACATGAAGCAGGTGAGAGGCATGCAGATGCTCTGGATTCCCTTCTAGTGATCAGGGCTCAGAAAGACTTAAATCTCCTAGCATAAATCAAGAAGAAAGAGACTGCTTCTCAGTGCCAGAAATGGTAGACCAAAATTAGACCTCATGAAGCAAAATTGGGGCATGAAGTGATTACTAGAGACAAGAAAAAAATCCCTCATAAAGAGCTAAGGTCCAAGATCAGAGCAAGATACTCAAATGAACATTAGTTATTTAGTCTAAAACTCTTTCAAGTTTTTTATCCCCGTCAAATGCATTCTATGTAGACATCAAATGGTCAGGGATTCAGGTTCAGCATTTCACAAATTTATCTTAAATAGACCAGTGCAGTAGGATAAGACTCTGGCATCAAGAATGTAACCATTTAGCACATGTTTTAAACACTGAGCAGATGAATTTTATTTCTGACTTTGGTTCTCATTAACTGTATGTAGACTTTGTTAAGAAAAGAAGGATAGCTGGAGTGTTTGAGGACCAGGAATCAAGTCAATGATTATGGAGCAGACTTAAAAAAAAAAAAAAGGAAGAAGAGTTTAAAAAAAATGTCAGAAAGTGAGAGACAGGTGAAGAATTATATCATTACTAACAATATGAATTGTTTTTTCTCCCTAAAATACAGGGTTTTGGGAGATCTAAAATAGAATAATGGGGGAAATTGAACTTATATTTTTATTTTATTTTATTTTATTTTTTTATTGGTTGTTCAAAACATTACAAAACTCTTGACATATCATATTTCATACATTAGATTCAAGTGGGTTATGAACTCCCATTTTTACCCCAAATACAGATTGCAGAATCACATCGGTTACACATCCACATTTTTACATAATGCCATATTAGTAACTGTTGTATTCTGCTATCTTTCCTATCCTCTACTATCCCCCCTCCCCTCCCCTCCCATCTTCTCTCTCTACCCCATTTACTGTAATTCATTACATGAGGTGGGAGGAAAAGGGAGAGAAAAGGGAAATTGCATGGAAATGGAAGGAGACCCTCAATGTTATACAAAATTACATACAAGAGGTTGTGAGGGGGAGGGGGAAAAAACAATGAACTTATATTTTTAAAGGACCCTTTAGGACACTGCGTTTTAAATAAAAGAGAATAATGACAGGAGATGGGTACCAGTTAGTAGGTTGCTGAAGATTATGGTACACAGAACTGGGATGCTTATAGCAGATTAGAAAAGGGGATTATATTGTGAATTTTAGATTTATATATACTTTGACTTTTGAAAATAAAGAAACCAAAGGTTCTTTCTAGGACAAAGCCCAGAAAAAAAATATGATTGCATATCATCTGTAATCATCTCTTAATAATTTTTCTGATAAAAGTGGTATAGTGGCATAATACAGCAGAAAAATTAATTTTAGCATCTTATCAGTCGCTAGTGTTAAATTTTTATTTTTTAAGTAGGCTGCATGTTTTGTATCATTTAATAAAATGTGTGTAGTAGTTTGTTATATATATAATCCTGCCAGTTGCTGGCATTGTTAAGTATCAAAAAAAAAATAAAGCTAATTAATCTGGGGTCATATTGTTTGTTCACTTCTGTAATACAATATACTGCAAAGAAATGAAATTCACAAGGATGTGGCAAATGAAAATTATGCCCCAAATTTTATAACATTATAAAAACACTAAGTCTTCAGATATAATTACAAGTTGGACATGTATAAATTTCTAAGAGAATAATTTTTTTAGTTATTTTCATTATAAATACTATAGCAGGCATAGAGAAGTTCCCCCAAAGGTCCTAAGTTTGCAGATGGAATCAAGTTTAGCTTTAAGGAATCAGCTGAACTTGAGACAAGTTGGACCATATAGGAGGGTTCAAGGTAATGACAACAGTTCTTTTAAGAAGGAGTCAGGTGAGTTGCTATCAGAGAGGATGTGATGATGTCAGATCAAGATTGAAGTGATGTGATGACTCAATTGGCCATTTTGGATTTTACATGTGAAATAGGATCAAGGAATGTGGGAGGTCTCTAGAAACTATGACTTGTAAGAGAACTTCCACCTTAATGCCTCCATAAATGAATGCCCTTTGCCACCACCTCAACTGCATCCACTGAGACTCATTTTAGACCTTCTAAATTTCCAGAATTGTAAGATAATGAAAATGTGTTGTTTTAAACCACCAGGCTTGTGGTGATTTATTATGACAGCTATAGAATATTACTAAATATGAATTTAATGTTTATTGGATGGATTCACAGGTACAGTTTTAACTCTTTTAACTGATGGTTGATAAAGATTTTATTCTCAGTAACTGGTTTGGATAAAAGTAACCCAATATACCTCCTAGCAAAGGTAGGTTACAGAATATCTAGATGACATATTCTTAGCTCTGATTAAGAAAAATGTCTCCAACACCCTGTTGTTGTTGAACAACAGCAACAACAAAAAGAAAAACAATATTTGAAGTCATGACTTTGTCTCTATACAAGTTTCATGTATCATCACTGAAGCCACAAAATAAGAAATTAATCTAACATGGTCTTGAGTGGGAGGGGTCATGGGTGACTCACAGAATCAGACACAGACCATTTCCTTAGGAAAGTGCCTTCACCTGAGCCCCACAGAGCAGCCACAGATTAAGATTAAACTAATATAAGCACAGAAACTAATAAACAGTTATGAAATAAGATTAAACTAATCTAAGCACAGAAATTAATAAAGAGTTATGCAAAGGAACCATTATGGAAAAGTCCTCGAACAAATAATTGGTAGAATTAAATCACAACAAGTTTAAATATGAAATTAGCAATTGAAGTATATAGAATAAGTATGTATAAATAGAGATATAATTCAGGAAATGAAATATTGTCAAGGATTAAAAGATTTTAAAAATAGTATAGGATGTTTTCAAGGAATAAAATACAAGTTGAGAATGAAATTCATAATTACAAGACATAAAAAATTAATAGACAGATGTAATAACACATCAAGCAAAGCCAAAAACAGAAACAAAAAGTCAAGGAAACAAAATTTGAAGAAGTCACAGAGAAAAGATAGATTACTAATCCAGGATCCATAATTATTTTGATAACAGATTGTTCAAACCTATTGAAGAGCTTTTTAAAGTTTTGAAAAGTAACAACTATCAGCTTTAAACAATATATTTCACTTCATGATTTTTTGAAAATAATCTAAAATTAAAGATATTTTCAACAATAAACTTACAATTTAAAACAAAAGAAAACATATATAAGAAATAAATTCAGTATATTGGATAACTTGGTCATGGAGGGAAATGAAGAGTACAAAAGATCTTAAACCTGTATTTGATATATTATATTAAACTGATTATTGGACACCAGTTACCATGTATTTCTCTATTATTTTTTATATTTGTTAGACTTTATCATAACTTAAATATGATCATAATATTAGGAATATTATAATATAAAACGCATTGTTATAATAAAGGACAATTTAAAAATACTCAGAATTCAAAGGAAGAAACTTGCAGATAGAAAAAAATAGAAAAACTTAGAAAGGTACAAGGAGTGGGGAGGATAGAGTGGATGGACATGACCAATTCTTTATGCACAAATGGAAATATCATGGTGAATACCATTAATTTGCACGACTAACATGTGATAATAACAAAAAGCCTATACAACTTGAATTGAGTGGTACAGCTTCAATTGATATTCAGCATCTAGAATATTGAAAACAAATAGAAAACAAGTAAAGGCATAATGACATATTAACTGAGTTGAAAAACATAATCCCATTAACAAATTCACACATAAAGCTAATCTTTCATTGCTCTAGATCAAATGAATGCAACATTAGCAAATGAATTTAATGTGGTAATTTTAGTGGTATACATGTACATATATATCAAAGAAAATGAAAATTTTAGTTATTATCCAAGATGAAAAGTCAATGGACTAAATAATAATAATAAAAAAAACTTCAGAAAACTTCAACTTTCTTATTTTTTTTAAATAATGAATGTTATAAAACATCATCATTTCTAAATGTCAATACTGAAAAATTATGAATGAAATTGTTTTAAGAAATGTTGAAACATCTATCTTTTAATCATTAATAATAATAATAATAGGCAAAATGTAAAGAAGAAATTATAGACTATAATTGGTGAGACTGAGAAATACATTAGTACCAATAGATATATTTATATCAAATTTAATAGATATATTTATATAAATATATACCAATAGATATATTTATATAAAAATTAATAGGTAATAAACCCTTTAACATTACATTTGTTGTTTTATAAAATACCTACCTAACTTCTCAGTCTATCTACTCTCTATCATTTATATATATATATATATATATATATATATATATATATGCAAATGACATACCCATGTATGTTTATATTTTGTAAAAACAAGTGTGTGTGTGTGTGTGTGTGTGTGTGTGTTTACTTATTTATCATCACTGTGTTTTCCACAAATTATAGGATGTACTCAGAGGATAAAAATGAAGTAAAAGCAAGAATTCAAGAAGGAAGAATTTAGGGAACTGTGACCACCCACAGAACAGGCCCAGCGGCCTGCTGAGAGGCAGAGCCGCCCCCCCCCCCAGTGCCTGCAAGGTAGGCGTAACTGTGACCACCAACAGAACAGGCCAGACCTGCAACCGACAGACAGAACAGGCCCAGGGGCCTGAGGAAGGGTAGAGCCGCCTCCCCCGCCCCGCGCCTGCAAGGTAGGCAGACCTGCGACCACCGACAGAACAAGCGTAGCGGCCCACAGAGGGACAGAGCCGCTGCCCACGCCTGCAAGGTAGGCGGACCTGCTACCGACCGGCAGAACAGGACTAGCGGCCTGCTGGCGTGGTAGGCACATTGCCCCAATTGGAGGAGGGGCAGAGCCGCCGCCCGCGCCTGCGAGGGAGACTTTGCAACTATACAAGACCAATATAAATATATAGGGGGAAAATT